>NC_134275.1:73467212-73767212 GCF_031893055.1 Leptodactylus fuscus
ACGTCATGGACGCTTAAACACTCCAGTCAAAATGTTTCCCATGTTCAGTCTAACGCAGGGTCTGAGAGGCCATTGAAGGACCAAGGAGAGAATGTTTGTTATGCGTTGCCCCATTGGGTCCTGCACAAAGCATAAGATATGTAAACCATCTGTTGCTCCAATGCCACCGCCCTACCCATATGACCATGGCAGCCCACCCCTGTCATCTGGGTCTCTTGTGGTACACTCTTCAGACCCATGCAGCAGTCATTTGGGCAGATGGGGACGTGATGTGCGCAGCGCCGCTTGGCAAAGGCTGCTGAAATGGGCTTTAGTTTCTTTGTTATTCCACTTTCACCATTTACCCAAATTTCTCTATTTCAGTACAAGAAAACTTTTAACAATAGACATTGATGATTAGCTCCAAATTAAGCCCTATGTTTTAACTCAGGCTGTCAGATACCATGGTATACAGGTACTAATACGGTTATGCTATTATGGTTCAAGTTTCTGGCCACGTTCGCCACCATTTTATTTTCTGACCCCTCTCCGCCTTCTATCCGATGAGAGCTATACTCCTCAATCTGATTTCTGATACAGTATAAGGTCTTGTTCACATAGAACAGTAGTGTCCATCCAAGTCTTATTCACCTGGAAAAACGTTTCGTGTAGGAAGACCTCCATTGGCAGAGAAAACTATGGGATTTATCTTCAGTTTCTGACCTTTCCACACCAATCTTTACCAACCATAGTACTTTATTCCTGGTCATAAGAATACAAAATTCTGAATGTTCCCCAGGCCCTTACATTGCACCATAGATGTGTTGGGCTAGAATCACACAAGACAGTTTGATGCAGTTTTTTTTTTTTTTTTTTTTGCTTTTTTTGCACTACCTACAATAAAAGGTTTCAAAAACTGCTTAGTATGAACTTGGGTTTATTTCTCTAAATTCTTTGGAATATATATAGTCTTTCTTGTCACTTGACTGCAAACTGCACCAATTTTTTATGAAGAACAGACGAGGACTTTGGAGGGAATGTGGTGATATCCTCGGCCCGGTGGACACATTTTACTGTATATTTTTGCTATAGTATAGAGCAGGGGCAGGGGTAGGGAACGTACGGCTCTCCAGCTGTTGTAAAACTACAACTCCCAGCATGCATACTTGCTCTGCTGTTCTTGGAACCCCCATGGAAGTGAATGGAGCATGATGGGAGTTGTAGTTTCACAGCCGCTGGAGAGCCGAAGGTTCCCTACCCCTGGTATAGAGTAACCAGAAGGACGTTGTTATTTACAATAGTCTTCCTATAGATACATGGAGGGCAGATATAACTTTTACTGAATTAGTAAGTCTCAGTTTTCTGACACCTACCTACATAGGGTCAATTCACACACAACAGAAATGACTATGTCTGTGCCATTCCTATCATGCAGAAATCCATATACATATCTGCTACTCTTTTCAGATGAATGGAACTGATTTAAGTAACAATGTTCTGCCTTGCTTGATTTCGACCTTACCATGGAAGCAACACCTGAAATGGGCGTCTATAAGGGGTCTATGGTCAAATCAATAGCATAGGATGTATGGCTCTCATAGCTGGGTCCTGGCGTACATGTAAAGTGGCTGTTCTGGCACACTTACATTTGTCTATAAAATAAGAGAACCAGATGTTGGTTCTCAAATAGACAAGAGGACCTCGGCCATGCCTATTAATGTAGGGTAACTGACCACATGCAGGGTACGAGCAACCATCTGGATTCACTTTCTATGCACATTCTCCTTCAGGTCCATTATAATATATAGTGTGGTTTATATAGCATATTAGTGGACATAGAGAATACTTTTACGACATACTAGAGCAACCGTAAAATCCCATATAAGTAGCCACTGCTAGGATCTCTACGCAGGATCCACTCACTATCTTGCCATAGGTGCTATAAGCGCAACTAGACGCTTAGCGTGAGGACTATCTTAATATGAGGTGCCAGCGTTCCAGGGCTGTGAAAGGGGTTAAATCCCCATGGCGGTTGTCAGAGTGTGACTTTAGATTTATCACAGTAGCTTGAACTTCTTTGTTGAGCTCGAACACTGAGCACAGGCTGTTTTGAAGACGCAGCGCCTTCATGCATAACCCCGGACGGGCGTAGACAATCTGTGGCTCTCCAACTGTTGTTGAACTTAGACTTTCTTTGTGTTCATCCAACTAGTTATAGTGCGCCAAAAACTGGTCCGCCCATGTCAACGAAACTTTTACACTTAAAGATATTACTTACCTGGGAATCGCATCTCAATATCTATAGGATATGCCAGAATCCATGATAGATGCTCGTGCACAAGTGAATTGAGAGACTTGTCCATGTGCGGCCTTTCTCCACTCACTCCCCATTTTCGAGGTGGGATCCACATCTATCAGTTGGTTAGCCATAGTTACTGAGATGGTTATACTACTTTAAGAAATACTCTATAGAAATCACATTTTGATGACCAACCCTCATCTCCTGGAAAAAAGTAGGCCATACTTACACTTTAGCCAATAGGCCATAAACCCAATTTTCCTACAAGAATGTTCTTAAAATGATCATTTCTTTAACCTATCTCCTGTGTGGCTCTCTTAGGCCTCCTTCACACGACCCTCAATTGCAGAACAAAGTAGGACCCATGAAATTATATGAGCCCATACACAGAGACAATAGAAGAGTTGCAAAGTATGAAGCAGGTCCTACACCTGTCCATATTTGCAGCTCCGTCCATTCATTGTAGCCTGGGGACTGCCAGGAATACTATAGGGATATCGGGAACCTGCTGGTGTCTTATTGATTCACATACACCTGACAGGTCCTTTTAACTACAGCGGGAGCCTCTCACAGGTCAGACCAGAAAGGACTAGGTAGATGAAGAAGCCTGAGAAGGATTTCTTTAACTTAGTCTTGGTCAATACCTCTGCAGGTAGATGGTACAGATAAGCAGAGATGTCTCTATAGTTGTGTCTGCAGACACAGAAGAAACTTGCCTATGGGTATGGGCATGCTTCCTTTGCTTCTATATGTCTTATCAAATGATTAAGAATAGTCATTTTCTTGAGTCAGACGTTTGTTTTTTTCCTAGAACATGTGAACATTCTATCTGGAAATGAACACACTTTGCTAACACTTTTAATGTAACTATTGAAGCAAACCTGCCCCTAAAGACCCCATGTATACAATCTATTACTCAGGTGGGAGCCTATACTGAGCCCCTTTCCAACAACCTTTATTGGCTACAAAGTTTATTTAGCGAAAAAGCATCTACGATCGATCTACTCCTAAGTTTTTATGGGTCAAACAAATACCAAATAGTGTTTTTTAGCTCAAGCATCCATGAAGTGTAGACTACTATTCTAATCTGTCATGTGTATATATATATTAGTATATAGTACAGCATACACTGTATACAGTGCAGCTATATGACTGGTGTGTACAATTTTTGCATATAATTGGATATACATTTTTTGTTGGCGGTGGGCGAGACAACAAAAATGTTTTATTTCAGGTGTATACCCGGAAGCAGGGTGTGTCAGGAAGCTATACATGCTTGGTTTGGGCAGTCCTAGTGTGGACGTGGTGTTCCCATTTATGTTGTGGTAGTCCTTATAATATGATTGGTCAATATAGAAAAAATGTCCACTACCCAATTTAGGTAAATCCAAACTATCTTACATGGCACTGGAACACAAGTCTATTAAAAGGATGAAATTCTGTGCTTATCTCAGAATTTGGTGAGGTTAAGGGGTCCTCTATCTTCTAGAGTTCCTTCCCACAATTCCATACACCGTAGAATTCTACCCTCTGCTTATCCAGATCCTCCTGCTTCATAATGCAATAAGAGAACACATAGAAAATAAAGGGAGGATTCCACTCATTTTTAGGGGGCGTTCACACTACCATTGGTATCCACTCAGCAGTGTCCGTGGCTATTGTCCGTACAAGATTTTAGCAACGGACACTAGCTGGTCCATCTGCAATTTCCATTCATTTCAATGGGATTTTATCTTGTGTCCTTTAGTGACCATTTACAACCACGTCCGTTAAAATTTAGAGGAGACATGTTCAATTTTGGTCCGTTTTACCGATCACCGTTATCTATCAAAGGGTCAGCATATGGATCCGTTTTCTGTCTATCCTTGACTGATCATACTTAACGTATAGTATATATATATTTTTTCTAAAATTGGTTGACCTGTTTCTCCCATACAAGAACCACGTATCCAGAAAATCAACACATTCATAGATATCAGTAAAAAACACTAACCACACGCGTATGTAAAAAAAAACGGGTATGTGAATACGACCTTATTCTCCCCCTCCCCAAATTCTTTATAATAAATAGCTCAAGGTCTAAACTTGATAGGACTAATAGTGGTTACATAAAAAGTCCCATTCATGATGTGACCCAGTAAGAAGCTTGGGGGATGTTTTGTGAACGTTTAATACTAGTAATTAATTGCACTTCTATATTGATATTTTATACATATATTCAGCAATTTCCCTCTCATTTTGTAAATGACTAAGATGTTTCAGGAGCCGGCATTAATGTACTTTCAATTTCTGTAAAAATAGGATCTTAATTGAACAACTCTTCATCCCGCTCTCCAAACAACAGTTCTACAAGCAGGATAATGACCTGTATTTACCCAGCGCATTGCAAACCGCGCATTCAATTATAAAGCAGAGACATTCATTATGTCACTTTTAAGCTGGGATTCGGCAGGGCATTTGTGTGCTCTGGCTTTACTGGGAGGCCCCATCCAGGGACAAGTGAGGGTGTTCCATGGGAGAGAAGACCATTGTTGTTATTTCTGCTCAATTATAGCTGAATTTCATTAAGACCAGTCATTCCAAGTGATCTTGTTTCTGTTGACGGCGAAGGCCGGAATCGAGCCCGTGACCTTACGTAACCAACAGGCACATATTCGACAGGCAAACTTTGCATCCGTGATTTCTGTTCTCAAATATGCTATATTATTATAAAGTAAAGTTATCAACCCTCAAAATAATATACAGTGTCATGCAAAAGTTTTAGACAATGTAGAACAAGGTTGAAAAGTAAGAAATAGAAGAAATCCAATTGTGACCTTTGCCCTTCTCCGTCCATCATTTCTTCTAAGTATACTTGTAGACAGTTTTTAAGAAACTCAGCAGGGAGGTTGTTCCAAACGTATTGGAGAACTAAACATTTATATGAAGTTTTGGTTCAGTCCGTCTGTCTCTTCATGTAATCCAAGACAGACTGGATGATGTTAGGATCAGGGCTATGTGAGGCCCATCAAATATTGATGTAGCAATATTGATGTTGCATTTAGTTAATTGACAGATATATAATGTAACACGACTATAACAGACCACTGATCCATAAGCGCGGAAGGGCAGTAGATATAGCAGGTATGTACTGTTATTTTTTTTTTGTTATTTTAGTTGGTATGTTTATTTTTCATGAAACAATTCTCAAGCAACTTCTTAGGATTCTGGGCTAAACGTCCCTCTGTTATTCCTCTTGGAAAATTATGAATCGGTCAAGTGGGTATAACCATTTGGATGGGGGTGTCCCTACACACGCTCACACCGTCCAATCAGTGCTGACAGTCTTGGACTGCGCAAGGACACGCTCCTAATTGGGTAACACCGAATTGTCAATTAATTCATAAATAAACAGGAGGAATAACAGAGGAGCGGTACAGCACAGAGTTATAAGAAAGAATGATACAGAAATATGGTTAATTGGGGATCTGCAAAGATATACGTGATATAGAGGTGACCGATCCTTTTTAATAGATCTCCACTTTTTTGAAAGCTGGACAATCCCTACATGCAGGACTTTGTGTCTGTGCAAACAACATCAGTTTCCAGGCAGAGAGGCTGCATACGGACACCAGGGGTCCGCCGGCAAGCCGTCCCCTGTCCAGTTTCCCCGGGGTGGACAGGGGCAGTAGTGTGAACCCAGCCTTAGTAATATGTTTTTTGGCCATGCTGTGTTCAGTTTCTCATCCTCTGCAATGATGATTTATCGGTGGCCATACAATTCAGAGATATCATCCTTTTCTTGATCTTGACCTGTCTGTACAGCCCTTGGGTTGTACACCGCTTAGTCCAAGAACCTCACAGTCCTCTGCATTCTGTAAGAATAGTCTTCTAGATACTACAGGATTGAGGAGGCGGATTAGGTATACAGAGTAGAGTAGATGGGCCTTCCATATTAGACATAGGACTGCATCAGAAAATATTTTGCAGAAACCCTATGAAGTGACATAAGGGTCATTCGATTTGGATCCCAGATGAGCAGCGTCAGTTTCATGGTAGCCGCTTATCTCCCAATAGAAGTGACTTACTCATTGAGTCAAACGTCAAACCACTTCTGTTTGTTAATGGAGGAGACGAGAATGATCACTCAGTTTCTTGGTATCTTCTATCTATCTACTTTAACAGCAGCACAGATTATTTCAGAGTATCATCCTTGATAAAGTATTTAGCAGATGCTTAGACAGGATAGATCCAGAGCAAACACAAGCCAGGACTTTAGGTTGGGAATGAAGGCGGAAGCACAGCTGGACTACTGGTCATTTAAGGATTCAGTTCTAGGGCTAGCAGGAGGTAAAGATACCATGTGGATAATCCCTGCTAGGAGTCCTGCACAGCCCGATAACCCCCTGCCTTGTACAAATGACATTGGCTGCCAGCTCTTTGTGTGCACGTGCACCTGTTGCCCTCTTTGTAAGACTTGATTTATATACAGAAGTGTGTAATATATGGACGTGTTTTTATACATGACCCTCTGATATAAGATAAATAATGTGAACAAGACCCCTATAGACAAAAAAACAAAACAAAAACATTTATCCAGAGGATAGGAGGTAACTGTTATCAGAGGGATCTTATCTTTGCTGGGACCCCACTGATCATGATAGTAGTGGTCCTGAATCCCCAGTCTCAATGGAGTGGTGGTCACGCATATGAACGACTACCCTGCTCATAGTCTATAGGTCTGATGACTATCCTAAGCACTGTACTCGGGTATGTCTATGAGATCCATAGACTTTGTATGGCATAGAGGCATGTATGTGCAGTCATTGCTCCATTTACATGGGCAGGGTTGTAACTACCAGGGTAGCGGCTGCCACACGGCTGGGGACAATAGGGGGCCCAGCGGCAGCCGCTACCAATACGTTTTTTGTTTTTTATTAAATAGGCCTTTACCTGCTGGAATAACTCCATCATATAACAGGCCCTATTTACTTCCTGATCCTGGTTTCTGCTCATGGCCGCCAGCGCTTCACCGTCTGTGGAGGCTATGAGCAGGAGCCGGGATTGGTAAGTAAGGATGCAGGCCCCACAAACACTATTATTAGACTTGGGGATTTTTTCGTACCCCTCAGTATAATGATCGGAGGCCCAGGGGAGGTGAGGGAACATATGAAACACTGTTACTTACCTCTCCTGGCTCCAGGCAGGCTTCAGGCCTACTTGCGTGACGTCTCTGATGTCACATGAGCCGGGGCCCGCGTCCTCATGCGTCACCACGTAGTTCTAGCTGAAGTGATGTCCCGTATGTCATTGAAGATGGCCGACATCAGCAGGGACTGCCCCAGAGTCAGGGAGAGGTAAGTAACAGTGTTTTTTATGTCTGTATCCTCCCGTGGTTCTCCGATTATTATACTCTGGGGTCTGAAAAGTGCCCAGAGTATAATCATTGTTCATGGGTGTCCACAATGGGGCATAATACTGTGTGCAGGGGCCACTAGGGGAAATAATACTGTGTGCAGGGGCCACTAGGGGAAATAATACTGTGTGCAGGGGCCACTATGGGGCATAATACTGTGTGCAAGGGCCACTATGGGGCATAATACTGTGTGCAAGGGCCACTATGGGACATAATAATGTGTGCAAGGGCCACTATGGGGCATAATACTGTGTGCAAGGGCCACTATGGGGCATAATACTGTGTGCAGGGGCCACTATGGGGCATAATACTGTGTGCAGGGGCCACTATGGGGCATAATACTGTGTGCAGGGGCCACTATGGGACATAATAATGTGTGCAAGGGCCACTATGGGACATAATACTGTGTGCAGGGCCACTATGGGGCATAATACTGTGTGCAGGGACCACTATGGGGCATAATACTGTGTGCAAGGGCCACTATGGGGCATAATACTGTGTGCAGGGGTCACTATGGGGCATAATACTGTGTGCAAGGGCCACTATGGGACATAATACTGTGTGCAGGGGACACTATGGGGCATAATACTGTGTGCAGGGACCACTATGGGGCATAATACTGTGTGCAGGGGCCACTATGGGGCATAATACTGTGTGCAGGGACCACTATGGGGCATAATACTGTATACAGGAGCCACTATAGGGTATAATACTGTGTACAGGGACCACTATGGGGCATAATAATGTGTGCAGGGACCACTATGGGGCATAATACTGTGTGCAGGGGCCACTATGGGGCATAATACTGTGTGCAGGGACCACTATGGGGCATAATACTATGTGCAGGGGCCACTATGGGGCATAATACTGTGTGCAGGGACCACTATGGGGCATAATACTGTATACAGGAGCCACTATAGGGTATAATACTGTGTACAGGGACCACTATGGGGCATAATAATGTGTGCAGGGACCACTATGGGGCATAATACTGTGTGCAGGGGCCACTATGGGGCATAATAATGTGTGCAGGGGCCACTATGGGGCATAATACTGTGTGCAGGGGCCACTATGGGGCATAATAGTGCCGGAATGTGGGGGGTGGGAGTCGGTCGGGGTCTTCAGAGAGGGGAGGGGGGTCGATCAAAAGTTTGCAATGGGGCCCCGCCAATCCTAGTTATGCCACTGTACATGGGGATAATTGGTCCCTCTTCTTGTGCTCAGTGGGGGTCCTGTGATCAGACACTTTTCTTTTCCATGGATATAGTAGCAGTAGTAGTAGATATAGTAGCAGTCAATGGGATAGGATTTGAGCAAATCCCATCCACACTCTGCAGAAAAAACCTGCTACACAAAGTGTTCTGTGCTTTGTATTCTGTGGCAGCTTTCAACCTTTGCAATGCAAAGCTTACAATCTGTACTAGCCATGGGGGTTAACCCTGTGGCAAAAAGCAGGCCATGTGGGCGTGCTGCAGGGTTTCCCACAGTGAAACAGAAAAACATAGCTCCTTTTTTTTTCACCAGAAACAGCACCACACTTGGTTATAGGCCATATGCCGTATTGCAGCTATCTCCATTCATATTACTGAAGCTGAGCTATAATACTATGCAGAGCCCATGGGGCGGCTCTTTCTGGCATAAAGCTATGTATTTCTCTAGCAACCATTTCTTCTCCAACAATGAATAAAAATCCAGCACTGTTCCAAAAAAATAAAATGTAACTTTTATTCCTAAATTAAAATCTATCTTGAAGGTTATAGTACAAAGGAAGAGCCTACGCGTTTCGAAGCAGAATAATCCTAGCTAGCCCTGCTGTGACAAAGGCGCATTTTGTTTCGAAAACGCGTAGGCTCTCCTTTTGTACTTTAACCTTCAAGATGTATATCTTTCTTGTGGATTTTGTATTCATGATTGGTTTTATCTGTTTCTGGAAAAGCAGGGTGCTTTTAATATTGATATCATTCTACAGGATTTTTAATCCAGCTTTCTAAAAGCCGTGACTGACCAATAGGCCCAGACCTATAATATCACAAGCCGTGCTTCCATATCACTGCACACCTAGCCAGACTTGCAATGGTCGCCATATTGGTTGTCACTAGGGTTAAGCCGATCTTGAGATTTCAGGATCGATTTTAAAATCCGATTTCCAATCATTTTCCAGCCGATCGTGAAATTTTCTCGATCGCCGATCGGAATCCGATCTTTTTGCTCAACCCTAGTCAATGCTTCTCTATGGGAAAAGTCACTTTTAGGGTTGAGCCGATCTTGAGATAACCTCCGACCTCGATCCCGCTGGAAAAGATCAGAATCGGAATTCAGATCGCGATTGTGAAATTTACTTGATCGGAATCCGATCTTTTCTGATACCAATCGCTCAACCCTAGTTGTCACCAAAGAGAAAAAAAGAAATGAAGATATGACGAAACACTCATTAGAACGCAACTTTTGTAATAGTCTAAAACCAGGAGTTATTTAACTTCCAGGCTGATTCAGCAGGAGTCACAGATACCCCGAACTTGTGTCTTGTCTTTTCTGACAGGGGCTGCAGTCTCCAGCCCAACCTCGTGCGCTTCATATTCACGCTGCGAGTGTGAACTTTTCCCACACATTACACCTCAGGCATGTAATTATGACAACAATGTATATCCTTCCCCTTCCCTGCTTTGATAAATGACTGCTACTTCCATTTTAAGCCACGGATGTTTTTCGCGTTTTTTTCTAATCCGTTTTTAGCTGATGTCTGCATGTCTCTGTAAGCCTCACCCAGACAGACCTTCAGCAATTCACCCGAACACATTTCACAGATATGCAGAGCACACTGAACACGGCTCTGCTGAATATATTTCATATGGAGGGATTTACTGTGCACGGTTACAAGCTTTTCTCCATTCCCAATGCAAACTGTCATTTATATTCATTGCGTTAACAAAAGGTTACTTTATATTCTAAAAAATAGTATTAAAATCTATATTTCCAGCAGGATGCATACTTTGTGCAGATATTGTTGCATTTTGACTCTCGTTTGACTCCCATGGTGTGGTTGTGTAATCTATGGAAAGGCGGAAGCTTTTGTGCCGAGACACTTTAAATAATATATAAGACTGGCAATTCCCTATTCATGATATTACTGGAAATGATTAGAATTTTCTTATACTATCCCACAGTGATGTCAAAGTCGCCTTGTGTGGACTTCACTTCTTTAACCATCTACTGAATTTAGGCATTAGATATAGGTAAATGCAAAATGGGTGTGTGCAGTATACTCATAGCATATAGGGTGCAGGTTTTTTTTTTTATATATATTATTGAATACATTCAACCAGACGTAACTGAGACCCTCCGTTTTCAGGTGGTTATAGATAGTAGATTAATGTCACTTGATCACTTGTCAACCATGTACTGTAAATAGAATTGTCCTGACTTTTCCCGACTACAGTTATAGGGAAGAAGGATCAGACTATTGGACTACAATATGCCCAATCCTTTTGTTCTCGATGTACAATATCCTGCCAGAGATGTCTCCCACTCTCGATTAAGAATATGTCCATACTTTGCATATAGGCGTATAAAAGGCCTGTAAATTCCTATATAGGATCTCTATCACATGATAATGTATGGGACCAATATATTAAGATTGACGCTTTGTGCTCTAGTCTTAACCATTTATGTGCTTTGCTGTGAGAGGGGTCAGAATTATTAAGAAGTTCCATCCTCTTAATAATTCTGGTGCACCACACGAGTTCCCATGTGCAACAAATGAAACCTAGGCCAGTCAGACTAGTATAGATTCCTGGTATAACTCATATCAGATTTCTGGCGCAACTTATAGTAAATTTGTTGGGCTGAGGTGTCCCTGTCCTGGCCTGCTTAGATGCCCACTATGCTCTGTCCACTTTTTTTGAAAAGTGTCAAGTAGGGCAAAAAATTTGAAAAGTCTCCATATTTGCCATGTACTTGAGTCCTACAGATACACTGTCTACCAATAATTATTTGGACACCTGTGGTAGAATAGAAAAACATTACTTCATATACAATAGTTGGTAGACCCAGCAGATGTTTCCTTACGGATGGGATTGATGGACACAATACTCCCGGGTGCCTGGTGAAACTCCTGGTGTATTTGAGCCATCGGTTGGGTGCGGTTTCTCTGGCCAGCACTCGTCGGTCTCTGTCTGCCGACTCGGGGCACATTCCTACAATCACTGTTCACCTTCCGCTTCGTTATCACATAGGCCACTGTAGATTTTGGGTAATTCAGTTTGCTTGCTATGTCTCTTAAGGAACGACCATTTCTGTGGAACCCCACAATTACCACTTTGTGTCATGTTGCATGTGACTAATGCCAATGCTGTTTCCTATTTAACGGCGGAAGGTGTGACGTACATCACGGCCGCAGATATCTACATTTGCATGGGTGTCCAAATACTTATTGGTAGATGGTATACTAGTGGTTGCCAACCTTATCAACATAGGGAAGCAAGAAGCCCTTAATAAGAAGCCCTACACTGTATCCTACCTTGGTGTATGAATGGCTATCCCTTTCTATGATTCTATATGGTTACTTCAGGCTCAGATGTATTGCCTGCTTTGCTTTCCCATTGAACAGACTGAAATCAGTTTGCTATATATAATGTAAGTGACCGGCCTTCTGGGGAACTGCTGACCAGCGCTAAAGGATCTCTACCGTTCCAGGGAACTCTTGATAAAAATGACTATAAAGACTTCCAATGGCAAGAACTAGAACATATACTGTATTTAACTCAAGCGCATGAACCTCTCCTAATCTGCTAGGACTTGTTCACACTAGTAGTTTTCCATGTGATCCAGGGTTTTTATACTTACTGCCAGATTTGGAGTCAGGAAGGAATTTTTTCCCCTGAAATAGGGCAATTGGCATGAGCCTCATGGGGTTTTTGCCTTCCCCTGGATCAACACTGTAGAGATTGTAGCGTTATAGGTTGTACTTGATGGACTAATGTCTTTATCCAACCTCATCTACTATGTAACTATTTCCTTTAAACGGCTGCTCGTGATGTATCAATCAGTCGATAGGTCCTATATCAAGTGCAGTGTCAGTTATCAAAAGATATGTCAAAATGTTGAAGTTCCATCTTGGCTGAAAAATTAAAACAAAAAAAAAATTACATAAATATTATTTCTGATTTATTTTTTTTATTTTTATTTTTTTTTAGATTAACCAGAACCCCCTTTAATAGCTTTACAATTTCCGACATAGCCTCCCTATGTTCGGAGTATCTTTTACTAAGTTGTTGATTTGTTTTAACGCCCCCAAAATGGATAATGTCGTCTAAGTCAATGTTATTCTTACCACTATAACTCAAGACAAACCAAGTATTCTCACTGCCACTGTGTACATTTCTCAATGCCGGTATCACCTTGTGAAAGACCCACAGCAGAGTTGTTTATGTGCGAAATGATGGTCCCCATTTGTAAGGACAGTGGTGTGTGAAAGGAGGACAGTTTTTCATGGAAGAACAACACTTGTCATTGTGCTGCCATTAGCTTTATTGTCCGCACACACTGCTATCTTTATTGCCTGTGATTTCCTTTCCCCCCCTGCAATGACTGATCTGATGATACAGCTACTTACTGGCTACTTCTTGTAGGAGTTCTGTCCAGTCTACCATAGCAGATGTTACATATGGATATGGAAGGTTTCCGACTATGTGCACCAATCATTTTATTAGAGTTGAAAGGATGAAAAAAAATGAATATTCATGTCAATATCCAAACTGAAAATTGGTTGAAGGGTGGCTATACATTTTGGAAAAAAAATCAGACATAAGTTGGCCATGAACATTCGATGAATGTAGGCCGGATCAGTAAGGCCGGGTTCACACAGGGTTTTTTGAGCTGGATTTTGACGTGGAGGCCACCTCAGCATCCAGTCCAAAAAACGTTTAGCCACGACTTGATGCCAGTGCAGTGCATTCTACTCTGGATTAGGCCCAAATGAGTAGGCCTAGTCGGGAGAGAGTGTTTGTGCCACGGGCACTGTGGTGGATTCCACAGCAAGAAAGGGCAGGTAGCAAGAAAGGAAGTGAACGACTCCCATTGAAGTCAATGGGAGGCGGTTTTTTGAGCTTGATTATGAGGCGGCCTCCGCCTCAGAATCCGTTCCAAAAAACCTTGTGTTAACCCAGCCTAAGGGTATGTTCACACTGAGTTTTCTGGCAGAGGAAAAAATCTGCTTCAGGAATTAAGAAACATGGCTTTTTTTACGCGTTTTTTTTTACATGAGGCTTTTTTAGTTTTTGGCTATTTTTGCTCCAGCACAGTGTATGGACCTGGAAACTTTTCTTTGAAAAACGATTGCGGTTTTTCTGCCTCCCATTGACTTCATTGGGTTTTTCCAGGCGGAATCTGCCTGAAGATAGGTCATGTCATTTTTTTCCCCGCTAGCTGAAAGAAAACACTAGCGGAAAAAAAAAAGCCAGCGGCTCCCACTGAAATGAATAGGAGGTGTTTTTGCAGGCGGATTCCGTCTCAATATCCGCTCCGTGTGAACTAGCCCTTAAGATTGGCAAACATCAGGGGTAAAAAAAAACAGATGTGGCCGTAGGGTTTCAAAACGTTCTCAATGAAGACAAGCCATTGCCATACAGGTCTAGCAGTGGCTTATTCCCTTCACCCTACCGAATACACAGGTATACTCAGTTTATCACAAGTGAAAAAACATTGGGACCAATCCATTAATTCAGTGGTTAAGGCCGACACAAGATAGCAAAAATGTTCTACCAGTCAACACTACCATCACCAACCATGTCTTCTCAGAGAATCCATTGGAGTGATCTTTTTTTCTCTTGGTTCTGGAAAGGAACCTTTAATATTTAGTAGGGATCTGTTAGCCTTAATAGGATTGTGTATGCAGTCCAGTCCAGTCTGCACTACATGTGATGATTCTGTAACACAGACTACCTAAAGAATTCACTCGTTTATAGATATTCTACAACAAGATGTTGGGGCACATTTACTATTGTTGCCACGACTGGACTCTGGCTAAGTATATCGCATCTTAGGCCTGTCTTGGTGTATCTAAGCACGTCTAGTTTGAGCTAAAATTTTCCATGAGTTGCTAGACATGCGGACATAGCTTTTCCGAAAAGGAGTCATGACAATGCACCTAAATTGTGTCAAAATTTTGGTGTAAAATTCTGGCTGAAAATAAGCTGAATAATACCGTAGATAGTATAAAGTTAGATAAACCAGAGTTAGTACCCAGGATCAGTCACTGCCATAAATCTGGCACATTTTTACTACCTAAATGTCTACTTTTTAATAATTAGCAAATCTGGGCCATTGAGTTTATTTCTTCCATGTAACTTTTTCCATAAATATTTGGAACAATCAAGATTTCGTGACCATCGAAAGTTCTTGGTGGTTCCCTACACAGATTCTTATACTGATGTACATGTATATGACCAAAGGTGATCATGTTCCTGGACACAGAATACAATGTATCCGGTATTTTATATACTAATATAGTATTATTATACACCGGACAGAGGTATTTCGCTTGTCGACATTTCCACCATATGGTAGTCACAGATTGTACTACTTCAGATATCTTATACAAAATAAATTGATGTGATTCACAGTTTTTCTGTCTTTTGTCGTTTTTGCCTAATTTTGAGTACTTTTGTCTTTAGTATAAAACAAACAAAGGCAATGTCGGTGTGCTTGTGAATAATCTCCAAATCTTACTGGCATTATAAAGTTTATACTTTTATTTAAGAATTCAAGCCTCAGTTACACTTGTCCTAGTTCAACAACAACAACAACAAATGAGCTTTATTAGCATTACCAAAGAATAGAACGTTTGGTGTTGCCAAAGCAGAAAGAAGGTTGGGGGTGGTAGAGGGGGATGGGTACGGGTTTCGTGGGTTGGGGGTTTGAGTGTCTTTAGGGTTTCCTCGTTCTTGTTTGGGGCATTTGGGTGTCGGTGGGTATGAGGTATCAAGTATGAGTATGAGGTATGAGTATGGGTATGAGGTAACAAGTGATGGGGGGGGCTTAGGGGGGTTTAATAGTCCATGGGGGATGGGTGGTTTGATAGTCCATGCGTCTCATCTTCCTCTTGTTTGGTGACAGCTGGACACGTATTGGGCAGCGATCTCCACAGTGGCCTCTTCTTCTCCCAGTAGGATGTAGAGTTTCCTCTTCTCATCTGCAGATATGAAGTCTGGGATGTGGGCAGAGAGTCTTTGGTAGTTGACGGTCCTTACAGCTGAGTATTTGGTGCAGTGTAGCAGGAAGTAGCTCTCGTCTTCTAGGGCCCCCTGGTTTTTCTGTTTTCCTGTAGCAACAGGTTCACACCACAGTGAGAAAATACCTACTTGCATATTCATTGGTTTCTGCCCACCTTGGAGAGGTATGAGGTGTGTTAGTTTTGGTTTCTGGGACTTTTTAATGGAATTTTAGAGAATGCAACAGACTCTTTTAAGGGAATTGTCTTGTAAAACATGTGAAATCTATTGGCATGCTAATAAATGTCTATAGACTTGTATATGTGGAGTAGGAAACAGTTGGCCGAATTGTAATTGCGAATACAAATTGGATTCCAAGGTGCAAAGAGCAAACGGCTTCTAGGCATCAAACCCGAGGTGTGAGAGTTAGAAATGACGTATATGTACTTGCTGTTAGTTTTATCCAGGGTACATATGTGCATCATTGAGATCAAAAGCTTTTAACTTGGTTTTGTGTATATATATATATATATATATATATATATATATATATATATTTTAGTTCAGATACCCGATTACAATACTACATATGTATTTCTAGTTTGGAGCCATTAAATTTAATTGTAATTTAATTGAAATTTAATTTTTGTAAAAATGTTTTAACTCTTAACAAAAACACCACAATGTATTCTTGAAAGCGCCTACCATAAAAATGATCTAGAGAGTTTAATATATCTTTAAATACAAATTGATTCTAATGTTTGCAATTTTATTTTATTTTTTTTTTTTTAAGACTCATGTTTGATTTTATTACAATTTGACACACGCAAATAGAAACAGGCCACACAATTTTTTGTGTTTTTTTTTTTTTTTTCTTCACAATAAGCCATATGTTTTACCAAGTCTCTTGTGGGCCCGGGTGCAAACTTTTGTCCGGGCCCCTTTTCATTTACAATATGTATAGCAGTTGGGGAAGCAGGCTTTCCCCGACCGATGTCATAGTGGTACTGGGCCCTGGACATCTCCAGTTGGTTGCGGGCCCTGTACCCTGTCGAGCCCGGACGTGGTTGCACTCCCTGTGACCACCATCATTATGCCACTGTGTTTCACCATCAGAGTATTTACTGCAAGATTCTAGATCTCAGTTTACAAATTCAATGAAAATTTGCTTAGAAGAGTTGCAAATCAGTAGCAAAAAACCTAAAAAAAAATACTATGATATTATGAAATTAAATCAGTTGAGATTTTTTGTTATCCTAAAGCTGGTTGCAAATGGTTGGACATGTCCTAACCAGCTGCCTGTAATGTACGGCACGGGTAGCGCACGGGACACACACAGATGTCATCCATGTGCCGCCCGTGTTCTGGCCATGCTTCCCTGGCTCCTTTAACTCAATGAATAGGAGTCGCAGAAGCAGGACCACAAAATCGGACAGATATAGGACCCGCTCCATATTTTGCAGCCTGGACTGTCGGTCCGCACATGTGACCGTGTAATTCAAGGTCTTGTGTACAGGCCTATAGAAATGAATGGGTCAGTGTTTTTCCAGGTTAGTCTACAAGGGGGCTAAGAGGGCACCAAAAATATATTTTTCTAAAATCGACCGCAGATTTTTAGAATTTTTCTAAAAAGCAAAGAGGTGTCAATGAGAAAAAAACTTGTTTGCTATTGATCACATAGGTTATGTAGACAGGAGATATAATCAGGGTTGTGAAACTGGTGGGCCAGACCACCGACTCCGACTAGTCTACTCTTCCCCGGCTATGACTACTACATAAATGGCTGAGAGCCATGGTCAGACAGACTCAGTAAATCTACTGAAATTAATTTGATTTAATTACCATGAAAGTAAATCTTTAACAAACTATAAGCTATTTAATTACACTATACAATCATTGAATAATTTAATTCAAAACATTCATTTTATTTTGAAACTGGGCTAGGGTCACTAACTCCGACTACCCAAAATTGACTCCAACGTCACAGCTTTGGCTACAAATCTTTGGAAATTGAGTAAAACCTGTCTTGAAAATCAAAATTAAAAAATGAAAGAAACTGCCCTTGTAAAAAGATCCCAAAGCATAAAAATGATCAGATTCAGTTTTTACCCCTAGTCCATGGCACCTGCCCTATCACTGACCACCAGGGGTATCATGGTCTAAATGGAAGTTGACCTTTAACACCTATTTCTCAGACACTGTCTGAAGGCTTAAAGGGATTATTTTAAATGACAAAAGGAGAATGGTTTTTTTCCCCAAAAACAGGGCCATTCTTGTCCATGAGTATGTCACACATTACAAGATAATGTTTATTGAAGTCAATCAAGCTGAGAGGCAATACCAGACACAACACATGGATAAGGGAGGGGTGGCAGAGGATGTCTGCAATATATATTTGTATAGAGTATGGGTGTGAAAATGAGGGCGCAAAATCCATAGTATTCACAGTAGCAACAAAGTAGACAAGATTTTAACAAATGTCATCTTCAAACTATGGAAAAGGGGTATATACCCCCTTCTGTGTTTGAAAAGGGTGCAGTG
The DNA here is from genome assembly GCF_031893055.1 of Leptodactylus fuscus. Taxonomy (NCBI): domain Eukaryota; kingdom Metazoa; phylum Chordata; class Amphibia; order Anura; family Leptodactylidae; genus Leptodactylus; species Leptodactylus fuscus. Next base: position 73,485,634 of record NC_134275.1, read on the forward strand.
ATCGGACAAGAGCGCCATACAATGCCAAATTGTATAGTGACTCTGCTTAGTATTACAGTTAAATCCTATTCATTGGAATGGGACTGAGCTACAACATGGTCATATGCAGTGCAGCGTAACTACCGCCATAGCAGCGGAGGCAGCTGCCACAGGGCCCGGGACAGTAGGGGCCCGGTGACAGCCACTATCACTGCTATCATTATACTTTTCGGAACCCCAAATATAATGATTGGTGGACCGGGAGAGGTAAGAAACATAAAAAACATGTTACTTACCTCTCCACGATCCTGCCAGGCCTCCTTCCTGACGTCCTTTCTGACGTCTCTGACGTCACATGAACCCGGCCTGCGTCCAAGGTCATGTGATGTCTGACGTCATTGAACAAGGATGGCAGCGGAGGCCGACAGCGTAAGAGCCAGGGGACAGGTAAGAAACAGTAGTTTTTTATGTTTTTATTCCCCCGGGTCTCCGATTATTATATTCTGGGGTCTGAAAAGACCCCAAAGTATAATAATTGTTTATGGGTGTCCACAGTGGGACATAGTACTGTGTGCAGGGGCAACTATGGGGTATAATACTGTGTGCAGGGACAACTATGGGGGATAATACTGTGTGCAGGGGCCACTATGGGGGATAATACTGTTTGCAGGGGCCACAATACTGTGTGCAGGGGCCACTAAGGGACATAATACTGTGTGCAGGGGCCACTATGGGGGATAATACTGTGTGCAGGGGCCACTATGGGGGATAATACTGTGTGCAGGGGCCACTAAGGGACATAATACTGTGTGCAGGAGCCACTAAGGGGCATAATACTGTGTGCAGGGGCCACTATAGGGGATAATACTGTGTGCAGGGGCCACTATGGGACATAATACTGTGTGCAGGGGCCACTATAGGGGATAATACTGTGTGCAGGGGCCACTATGGGACATAATACTGTGTTAAGGGGCCACTATGGGACATAATACTGTGTGCAGGGGCCACTATGTGACATAATACTGTGTGCAGGGACCACTATGGGACATAATACTGTGTGCAGGGGCCACTATGGGACATAATACTGTGTTAAGGGGCCACTATGGGACATAATACTGTATGCAGGGACCACTGTGGGACATAATACTGTGTGCAGGGGCCACTATGGGGCATAATACTGTGTGCAGGGGCCACTATGGGGTATAATACTGTGTGCAGGGGCCACTATGGGGCATAATACTGTGTGCAGGGGCCACTATGGGACACAATACTGTGTTAAGGGGCCACTATGGGGCATAATAGAAGGCGCAGAAATGTGTAGGAGGGGGTCGGTGTCGGTCGGGGGGGGGGCATGTCAAAAGTTCACCACGGGGTCCCGCCATTCCTAGTTACGCCACTGGTCATATGACCAACAGACATGATGTCAGCATGTTAAGCACCATGGAATTAATGGTGCTATATAAATAAATAAATAAATAATAATAATAATAATAATAATAATAATAATAATGTTACACTCGAGCTCTCATAGACTTACATAGGAAAAGTGACTTCGGAGTGTGAAACAGCAGGTCAGCCATGATCACATGACCAGTCAGGAAACCCATTTGGCACACTGATCATTATACATCAGTATGTCCTGTACTAAAGGACTAAATATTAAAAACTAATCTCTGTAGAGGAGAGGACCTCATGAAATACAGGTGATCTTTATAACTTACAAAAATCATTGTGATCGGTACTAAATCTACAAAGCGTTCCCAATGGTGATTGTATCATTGTACAGCCCTCTTGATAAGCCCTTTAGACCTAACAGGACTTTTTGTGTTCATCATTTAGTCACTGACTCGATTATTAAACTCTTATGCCTTATATATAAAATAAACTTCCTCTGACAATGGTAATGAGCCACTTGTTGGAGCATGAATCTCAATAAAGACTACAGTGTCCATGTCCATGTCTCCCTGCTGTGTTTCTGTCTCACTTCTGCTCCAGTCTAATAATTTTAAGCACAGCAGGATAACAGAGAGGCCTGTGATTTCCATATGACAGCACACGGTGGACATACTGCCCTAGGTAATGTAGGGGGTCATTGCAGTAGCAACAATGCAGCCCTGTACAAATAATAAGACACACTGAGCCCAATTACCTTACAATAATTAGTAACTGATAGGTCAATTTCCTTTTTGTTTACATATTGTCATGGACACCATTATTTTACGTGTACCTCCTGGATATGGAAAAATACAGACAGGGTTGACATTTTGACAGAGGCTTTAAAGGGAGTGTGTCATCAGAATCCAGCCACGTAGATAGATAGGTTAGGGTCTTCTAAATTAAAGGGGATCTTTCACCACCTCCTACAAGTCCAGCTCTTTACATCATGTAATAGCTGCTGTTCTGCTTATTCTGGCACAGTTGTTACTTTTTCTTTAGCCCCCACCATTCCAGAGCAACTACTGTTGTAAGTTTTGGTGCCTGATATGCTATTTAGTCTCTGTACTGTCAGGAGGGCGGTGTCAGGCAGGAGCAGACAAGGGGATGTGATTCTGAGCTCTGACACTGGCGTTCTCTGATTGGAGCTCTGAGTCACACCCCTTGCCTGACACCGCCCACCTGACATTACAGAGCTTATATAGCACACCAGGCACCCAAACTCCCTGCGCTTGTTGCTCAGGAATGGTGGGGTCTAGAGAGAAAATACCAACTGTGCTGGAATCAGTGGAGGGAAGTCTATTCATGAGAAGAACTTGAGTTGGTGGGGCGATGAAAGGTCCTCTTTAAACAGCATTTAACCCTTGTAAATCGATTCCTATGTTGTTGTGATATCACTTTTTTGTGGATATGAAAATGAGCTCTTTGGAACAATGAGGGCATTGCACTTGATCCAAAGAGGTAAGTGTTCTTGTTGCTCTAAAGAACTCACTTAAATATTGAAAAAGCAGCGATATCTCAGCAATGGAGATACAGATTCACAGCTGATTGCTGTGGGCTCCGGGTGTTGGACCATCATTGATCTGATATTGATGTCCTAGCCGGAGGACAGGTCATCAGTGTGGCTAAGAACCAGGGCATCTTCTTTAGGCTAAGGCCGCACATAGCGAGCTGCAGCCAAAAAGTGCTGCAGGAAAAACTGTGGTAAAATACATTGCGGTTTTTCCCACAGCACTTTTCACAGTCTGTCCGCAGAGTTTTCCTGGGCTCCACGTTGATGAAATGCAACACTGCATTGTATAGTACCAGCAAAGTGAGTGAGATTTTTTTTAATCTCATCTGCAAATTGGAGGAAAGAAAAAGCTGCAGAAAAGCTGTGTTTTCAAAAATGCAATCATGGTAGTTTTGGCTGCAGAATGGTGAGTGATTTTCTTATATATTTAGTAGAGAAAAACACAAACAAAACGCAATGAAAAACACTGCTGAAAACATGGTGTCTCAGTGGTTAAAACTGTAGTCTTGCAGCGCTGGAGTCCTGGGTTTGAATCCTGCCAAGAACAACCTCTGCAAGGAATGTGTATGTTCTTCCCGTGTTTGCATGGATTTCCTCCCATAATCCATAGACATAGTGATAGCGAAAAAATGTACATTGTTGACCTTGTTGAAGAGACTGCAGCATTTGGGCCCCTTCACAGCAAACCAAGCACAGCGCCATACATTTCTCAAAGTGGTTGTGTTTGGTATTGCAGCTGAGATCTTTCACTTGGAACTGAGTTGCGAACAGACCATTTGACCTATGAATGTGACATCACGTGGCCTGAGAAGGTTAAAGCGGCACCGAGGAATCTCTGCTGCTCCTTCAAACAGCTGATCCACCATGGTATTGAAGGGCCTGGTATTAGACCCTCGCTGATCTGTAACTGATGACTAGAGATGAGCGAACACTGTTCGGATCAGCCTATCCGAACAGCACGCACCCATAGAAATGAACGGAAGCAACTATGACGCTGACTTTGCCGGCGGCCGGCCGGCGTCACAGGTGCTTCCATTCATTTCTATGGGTGCGTGCTGTTCGGATCGGCTGATCCCAACAGTGTTCGCTCATCTCTACTGATGACCTATCCTTAAGATATCCCATCCTTATCTTCTTCATGGCCATTATTGTGTCCGGCTCTGAGTGCTCTGCACCTCTGGACTTCGGTGCCAAAACTTGATCATTCTGGGTTTTTAATGTAATTTTCTGACCTGACTTTAAAATATCAAAAATCAAGGGACCACTTTTTTTTTTTGGTAAATTTCATCCACAAGTCATACATTTTTATATTCCGGTAGAAAAGACAGATAGAGGAGAGAGGATCAAATATGAGCAGAAATTTAGAAATTGCGGTTTGTTACTATGAAGTCCCTCTTACTTTGCCCATACAGCGGCTAATAATCGTACACCATTGTAGAAAGTGTTATCTCTTTGCCAGAACCAGAATAAGAGGCTATTAAATTAGTGATGGGTATTTAACTCAGATCTGCATACAGAGCGGAAAAATAGAAAATGCTCAATGATGTGGCTGTATTCTCACTAACACGCTGTATCTAGCTTCATAGGCTGCAAGGATCGGACAGATATCGAGCGCTCGCTGTCCTGTCCTTGTGTAATATCATGTCGCCAGATGTTGTCTTTGAATAAAAGAACTGACCCGTGTACAACCAGCTTCAGACTTCGTCCTTATATATTGTTCCCAAATTTTCTGCCTACTTGCAGCATTGATTGAGCTTACTGAGCTATTATATTGCACTTATGATGGCCATACACACTAGGTTAATATCGGCCAAAAATACAGGCGTGATGGGTTGACCTGTTACTTTGTATGGGGGTGTCTCGACTCTCTTTCAATGGCAGGTGTTAGGAGAAAAAAGGACTATGATCTTGTTCTTGCATGAGATAAGCCATTGCCAGAGATGTCTGGCAGCAGCTACCTTCTACTTTCTTCATTCAGAAGACATGCATGCTCGGTCAAGCCAACCATGCACGTGTATTAGGGATTGGGAGGAATAGCTGTCAGGTATCAAGCAACAGCTATCTAATGTGTATAGCCAGCTTCAATAAGGAGTTGTTACTCTCCAACATACTTAAAGGGCCATGCTTGGTGTCATGACCTCAGAGTATAATGAAGAAACCACAGAGTATTTGGTGGCCATTTTAGTAATGTGACGACCATTTTTGGTTTCTCAAATATAAAATTTTTTTGGAATATTCAGGTTAAACTTGGCTCAGTACAAGTTGGTCACCCATCTCTAGTCACTTTTCCACGTTGGCAATGACCAACAATGGCAGTGACCAAACTGCAAGCACTAGACCAGGGAACCTGTGAAAGGTAAGTTATGGATTTTTTATTCAGATGGTTTTGAGGATTTTTTTTTTTTGTGGAGTCAGACAAACCCTTCAATCCTGGGTCAGGAAATCACAGTAGATCTATAGATGATTGGAAGAAGTGCTGGCCTTATCATCGATATGCTTATTAGTACGTGTCCCAATTAACTTTCTGTAATATCCCAACCCAAACTAACAACATGGTCGCTTTTGAAATGTTGGTAAATGACCACAGAGGACCTGCATTGACCTCTCCTGAAGACAGACCAGCGCTCCCAGAGTGGATCTCATTCAATTCTAAATCCTATCCTACTAATATTATAAATGTGAAAGTTTGGTTGTTTGATACTCAATCATGCAAATTGTTAGAGAGAGATTGTTATCTCTCTCTATAAAGACACAGATAACCCTCAGTGCATTGTGTACAAGCATTTGCATATTATCTGATCTGCTCCAGGCAGTGCTGACACACTGTATGGGAAAACACCTTTAAACCAAATTGTCAGTTTGCTAGTTTTAAACATGCCAAAAAAAAGAAAATCTAATTTGTCGCAAAATTCTAAAACAACAAGAGCTATGAAGGTAGCCAGAAGTCAACAGAGTTCTCCTCAAGCGGAGTTGAGGGTGATCATGAATGCCAACACCGTGCTCATTATATGGTGTACCAGTGAGCTGCTTAGATGCCAGAACAATCACAGGCATGGCGTGAGGAACAAGCTCAGCAGCAGGGCAGCTTAAGAGCTGTCGAAACGCTGGAGCAGGCAAACCATCGATGCCAAGAACACGCAGAGGGTAGTTAAGTGACGTGCATGGCTAAGTTGTCCTGTTGCTCAGTTGTTGGTCCGACCGACCTAAAATGACAATGTTTTAGTTCTTTCGATTGTTCTTGGATTGAAAACTATAGGGCCATCTACATGACAAAGTCTAATTTAGCTTTATGACATGTGCTGCTCTTCCACATATACCGAACAGTTGTCTTCAAGGGGAAGCGAACACATTGCCGCAGCCTTGTGCAGTTGGTTCATATAATACAAATTGATCTCAACGTCCATTATCCTTTCTAGATGTTGTGCGTTTTATCACAGGAAGGTAATCAATGGGATTGACAAAAGGCCGTATGTAGCATTAACCATAAGATGGGAATACAAACATCCCCCCCCGCCCACCCTTGTGACTATGATGGGCTGAAATGCCGAGCTAGACCGCAACGCTTTTATGTCTGGCTTTTGTTAATGAGTTATGTTAATAAGAAAATATAAAGTGTGGGAAGAATGCTTGCATTCACAGCATAAGTGTCATGTAATTCATGTGTTGTCATGGAAAGTGCAACTTTTATTGAATCAATGAGAAAAGCTGAGAGTGGCGCCTGCCTGTCAGCTGAAGTACCTGGCAAAGCGTGTGTACTGTGATTCCTCTAATTGTATGAACAAATTGTATAGTCCGCTTTCCAGATGGGCGCCCTCCTTCAGCGATTAATTGTCTGTTCCTCAGGTGCATCTGCATCAAAGCTTTGGCAAAAAAGTGTTGATGATCAGAACATTCGCTGGTGAGATTATCTGGTATTGTCATTTTTTTTCTCGTCAGCCGTATTCACTCTGCCATTTCCAAGGACACTCGGAATAATAGAATATGCAAACTAAAAATACCCACGAACATGTCACCTATAGATAGTCTGCGCCACGTGTAATGTATTCGCTGTGTATATAGAGCACCAAACTATTCCAAACAGAAAATGGACTTGTATCCAACTCAGTCCATTGAGACTCCTAATCTAATCCCCTATCTCAAGCATGCATGCACTCTCTAGGGCCAATGTGGGACGCTACGTCTTTTATTGGCCTAGATCTCCATGGTGGCGCTGTTTGTTATCAGGAATAACAGAGAAGGTATTCTATCTGGCACATCCACTGTAACTATTGCACGACCATTGATAGAAAGCTTTCATGTGCCCAGTGGAACCTAATAAAAGATTAAAGGAATAATATTGGTATTTGATAGATTTTCCTTTCTGTTCTGGGCATATCTTCTACCAGGACAGGGGGCAGAATCAGTAACCTGGGGGCAAAGAGTAAAACTTGTAATGGGGCCCCATCTTACTATTACCACCTTCAGGAGTACGTTCAGAATGTGAAAACCATTTGACTATTTTGGTATTGCTTATGCAACGTGCACAGGCGTGTGATGTCACATTACAGAGAGATTGTACATGGTGATGTTACAGTACAAATAAATTGTACAAGGTGATGTAACAGTACAGAGAGATTGTACACGGTGATATCACAGTACAGAGGAATTGTACACGATGATGTCACAGTACAGAGAAATTGTACACAGTGATGTCACAGTACAGAGGAATTGTACACGGTGATGTCACAGTACAAATAAATTGTACACGGTGATGTAACAGTACAGAGAGATTGTACACGGTGATATCACAGTACAGAGGAATTGTACACGATGATGTCACAGTACAGAGAAATTGTACACAGTGATGTCACAGTACAGAGAAATTGTACACGGTGATGTCACAGTACAGACAAATTGTACACGGTGATGTAACAGTACAGAGAAATTGTACACGGTGATGTCACAGTACGGAGGAATTGTACATGGTGATGTCACAGTACGGAGGAATTGTACATGGTGATGTCACAGTATGGAGAAATTGTACACAGTGATGTCACATTACAGGGAAATTGTACACGGTGATGTCACAGTACAGAGAAATTGTACACGATGATGTCACAGTACAGAGAAATTGTACACAGTGATGTCACAGTACAGAGAAATTGTACACGATGTCACAGTACAGAGAAATTGTATACGGTGATGTTACAGTACAGAGAAATTGTACATGGTGATGTCACAGTAGTAGGACAATGTACACAGTGATGTCACAGTACAGAGAAATTGTACACAATGTCACAGTACAGAGAAATTGTACACAATGTCACAGTACAGAGAAATTGTATACGGTGATGTTACAGTACAGAGAAATTGTACACGATGATGTCACAGTACAGAGAAATTGTACACGATGATGTCACAGTACAGAGAAATTGTACATGGTGATGTCACAGTAGTAGGACAATGTACACAGTAAAGTTACATCATTGTGCTATTGATTATAGTAATGTCACAGTGCTGGGACAATACACACAGGGATATCACTCTATAGGGATGATCTACTCAGTGACACATGGCAGAAAATATACAACAGTGACATCATAGTACAAGGATATTGTACACCATGATGTCATAGCATAGGAATAACACAAACACAATGATCACCATATACACTGTGACATCTCATTACAAAAAAATTCATGTAATTTTGTAGCATTAATATAATAATAATATAATAATATATTCTGGAACGCTTTACAGTTATTGTTAACACTGTCCCAAGTAGGGCTCGCAATCTAAATTCCCTATCAAACGAGAAAAAAAAAACAAAAAACTGCACCGAGCTGCATACAATGTAATACCATTGTGAACCAAATACTGCTGTATGAATAGGTAACACTCTCACCTTGGTTGGTTGTGAACAATTCACAATTACTGTAAACACGTCAGAACCGATTGACAGAGGGCTCCTCTCTGGGTAGTACAGCCGCAGGATCCGTAGTCACCTGAAGGGATAAACCAAAAGGACCAAAGGTAGACCTCCAAATAGGTCAAGAGGAAGGAACCGCGCTTCACCCAGGGACGTTCAATCAAATAATTCTTCTTTATTCATCAACAACACACACAACGCATGTACATGGATAGAAGTAGCTCTACTTTTATCCCTGCACACTTGAGAAAAGGATTCACAGTCCGAAACGCGTTGTGTGTGTTGTTGATGAGTAAAGATGAATTATTTGATTGAACATCCCTGGGTGAAGCGCGTTCCTTCCTCTTGACCTCTTTGGAGGTCTATCCTTGGTCCCTTTGATAAATTCCCTATCAGTATGTCTTTAGAATGTGGGAGAAACACATTCTATTTCTAGATTTCACCTTTCTCTTTTTTTCCCCCGTTTTCTAGTCGATTGGGCCCAACCATTTCACTAGTATAGTAATAAATAAGTAGGCTTTTATAATGTATAAATGAATATGTTCCGTCTGTAGGGATATAGGTCTGCTGCATCGTGCTGGTAATAGTTTTTTCCTCTCTTGTCCATTACGTATGTGAGAGCAACCATGAGTAATTGGATAATGAGCAGGAACACTACATTAATAAGTCTCTATTGATTTCTTGTCATTGTCCATTGGCAATATTTTGGCATAATTCATTTTTCCTCTAGTGCATCCCTAGGACAAAATGTCAATCAAACCTTTTCTATTTCCAAAAATGTCAATTGAAAAGTTTTGTCACATGGCAAATTGCACAGAAAAGTCAGTAATAAAATAATACAAATGTTAAAGCCTTTCATCCCAAGACATCCGAGTGAAGTTTTGATGGTAACAGAGTAAAATACAATTAAAAGGGGAAAGCTGAGCTCATAATATATTTGGGGGCTAGCATAACAATGTATCTATGCCAGTGGTTTTTTATATGTAGATTTTGAGCCCTATATAGGGCTCACAATGTACTTTTTCCCCCTAACAGTATGTCTTTGTAGAATGGTAGGAAATCCACGCAAATATGGGGAGAACATACAAACTCCTTGCAGATGTTGCTCCTGGTGGAATTCGAACCCAGGACTCCAGCGCTGCAAGGCTGCTGTGCTAACCACTGAGCCACTTAACCCCTATGTATAGGATAGGATATAAATGTCTCATGATGCTCGGTGTGCTCATGTGATCACTGGTGGCCCCGGGCACATGTTGTCATCAAGAGAGTGCAAGACACCACAAGGAGACCTAAAAGAGGTAGCGCAAGGTGAGTATGAGTATCATTACACTTGTTGTGCCCATGTAATTGTTGGAGGCCCAATCACAGGTATCAGCAGTCACCAGCAGAGTAACGGAGTATGAGGTTTTTTTTTTTCGACCTCCTCTGGGCCTCCAACTGTTATATTCTGGGGTCCAAATAGACCCCAGAGTATAATAATGATACTTTCACTTTGACATAACATCAGCTGTTTTTGTGTTTGGACAAATAGGTTTCTAATAGCCCTTAGAGTGTTCTACACCATCTTTTGAGCCATTTTAAGATGTGGTTCATACCAAAATGGTTTGTCCCCAAAAAAAATGTTGGACCTGAGTAGAGATGAGCGAACACTGTTCGGATCAGCCGTTCTGAACAGCACGCTCCCATAGAAATGAATGGAAGCACCTGTGACGCCAGCTGGCCGCCGGCAAAGTGTATGTGCCAGGTGCTTCCATTCATTTCTATGGGAGCGTGCTGTTCGGAATGGCTGATCCGAACAGTGTTCGCTCATCTCTAGACCTGAGCTATCCAAAACAAAAATTAAGCAAAATTAGTAGAGATTTCCAGTCTTGGAACGCCTTATAAAAGTATGCAATATAATAAAAATAGCACAAAGCAGAATACAAAAAGTAAGAAACAAAAAATAAAGGGTCATAACATAATAAAGTGATCCAGTATTTTCTCCATAATTGATTAAATTTGGCACATCCCCAAAATTTCAAGTGGAGGCGAAGTGGGAAAAGCAGACACTATGTTGATGCCTCTTTACCGTGTAGACCCATGGGGGAGTCAGTTTTAATTTGCGTCTCCAATTTAGTATCACTATAGTTCCCGATAAAAAAAAAATGGTCAGTGACCTCTGGTAAGTAGCTTACCTATATATGAAAGGAGATCAGTGTGAAGGGTTAATCATTTATAAATGGGTGGGATTAAATGATTAATTACAGCTTAGTTAAAGTCTTTTGGGTTCATTGCCCAAATAGACCTAGGATTTTCTCCATACAGATCCTAAAGGCTAGAAGGACAGTATAATTGGACTGTTTGGTTCTTCTGACCAGTCGAGTAGATTGAATTCTTCTATGCGGATGACGCTTTCTGAAAAAAAAAATACACAATTCAGGAGAAAAAGTGAAAGTGGTTATCTCTACTTGATAACAGTATTATGTTTCATCTGCTGGTCTGCTGAAAGGTAAAATTTCTCATTTAACAAAATTAATTAAAATTAATTAAAAAGTGAATGAGCAAAAGAGAAATCTAAATCCCATCAATATTTGGTGTGACCCCCATTTAAAGAGGAGTGGTAGAAATGATGATACAGCCCCAAGAGATCCCTGTTCTCAACATCATCCAGTCTGTCTGAGACTACATGAAGAGACAGAAGGATTGGAGCAAGTCTACATCCACAGAAGATCTGTACTTAGTTCTCTAGATGTATGGAACAACCCCCCTGCCATGTTCCTTTACAAACTGTCTGCAAGTATACCTGGAAGAAATGATGGAAGAAGCCACTCCACTGGGCCATGATGCCCACACCAATTCCTACAAACATCTATAATGTGGAGGACACCATACTGCTGGAAATACACTGGGAATGTACCATCATCCTTGTATGGTGACAGAAAAACCTTATCACATAACAACTGCAGATACTTGGCAGCAGTAAGGTTACCGTTGATGAAGAATGGGCCAGCTATGTTCTTCCACCACATGCCACCCCACACCATGATTTTCTGTGTGTTGCCCATCTTGGAAGGATTGTCTCGGACCAGTATCAAAGGTTTTGCTTGTTCACCTACCCATTGACATAGAAGTTTGCTTCATCACTGAATAGTACCATCTCTATGAAATGTGGATCCAGTTTCATTTGTTGTGACACCATTTATAAACTTCGTCGCAGCAATTGAGATCATCCTAAATGAGATGATATGGGAACTAGATCTTACATAGATGCCATTTGTCTATAGCCAGTATCCATCGCTCTTCTCACCATGCTCTCCTGTGACATTGGGTGCTACGATGTGAGCCCTCACTGAAGGACACCAGGATCGCCATTGTTGTTTCTCCATCTTAGGTAGTTTTGTTAAATACACTCTTTGACAGGGCCATTATACAACCTGTTTGGTGAAATTTGGAAAGCAACTTGCCAACTGTGCCATGGCAGATGGGTTATCTTCTAGTCTTGAAATTCAATGCAATGACTCCTGGTGTTCCCCAGAGATAATCACAATCTCTGTTCATAGTCATGTGATGGGCACACAGGTCATAGTCATGTGATATACAGTCCATGGTCATGTTATACAGTCCATGGTCATATTATACAGTCCGTGGTCATGTGATGGGCACACAGGTCACAGCATGGTAATAAGACCTCTGGGAACGAGCTATGCACCTGTGTGTTTATCACATGACCATGGACTGGTTATCATCCATTGCATTCCTCTTTAAATTCTCAGAGACATATATCATATGCACCCCTTTCCACTTTCAAAATGTCACCCACATTGAACATCACCCCACATGATTTCCGTTAGCAGCATGCTTTGCTAAGAGAACCCTTGCCTCTTTTATTCCCCTAATTTAAATTTTCACTCAGAAACTTCATATTTGACTGATTCCGGGGTGCGTTTGTCATTTCCGCGCACCAAGCAAAATTTTGTCTGAAGTCCCCAAATGAAAATACCCCTATTTACCACAACTTCATTTTCAGGTCAACACCCCCTTTATTTGCCCATACATGGCCCCTTTTTATGGCCCTCACATAGCACATTGCCCCATTTTATGGCCGCCACAATGGCACCTTGCCCCTTGTTCCCACATGATAATGTGCCTAATAATAATGCTAGCCTCCACATACCACATTGCCCACTTTTATGGCCCCCAAACAGTAAAAAATGGGTTGCCCCCACAACCAGTCTAATGCTGCCTCTTATGGCCCACACAGTACATTGCCAACCTTTTATAATCCCACATTAGACCATTACCTGTTTGACTACTGCAATAGGCAACACTGATACCCAACCCATAGCTCAACCCATTCTCTTGCCTAATCAGGGCTGCCTCCGTTTAGATGGTGACATATTGCACAGTGCCCCATTGGAGGCTCAAATGGAATGAGCCTGGATAGGAGAATGGATGGGTGAGTAAAATAGCAGCTGCTAAGGGTTGGAATAATCCAATAGGCAGCAGCTGAAAAAAAAAGGAGTTCATAAAGCAACCCAATGCAGGGCCCCTTGATTTTCAGGGTCCTTGCACGCATGCATGGGTTGCATTATGGCTAAATACGCCACTGCCCATATATTGCTCTGTAATGTGGTAATGTGGTTTCTGATGGGACATGCCATTATTTTTTTTTGTTAAGGTATATGCTGGCCCTATATGAATTCATAGACTTATGGGGGGAAGGGGGGAAAGGGGAATTCCTTGCTGCTCAGCATCATACATGGGCAGTGAGGAACATCCCCTCTGACAGTACAGGGCTATGGACCAGTTCAGTCGAGGGGGTGGTGGGAAAGTTCCTTACTGCCCAGCTAGACTCTCTGGAATGCCCTTCTGATAGTGGGCTGAGATCGGTGCCGAAACTAACAGCACAGATGTCTCCAGCCCCCGGGGCACATAACAGGAAAGCCGACAGTGCTCTGAATTCAGCCCACCGACGGCTTCCTAGCAGTATATAACACTGCATGTGCCCGAGGACCTGAAAGGTTCCCTTTAAATTTCTGTTAACATATATTCTTATTAATACATATTTTATTCTCATTATTGCACTTTTCCATTGTTGCAAACGTGCACAAAACTCTACAGAAAATCTACATAATCTCCCTCAAAAATACAATAACCTCACTAGAAACATTCCCCATTTTCAGATTTGAGCGAGAAGTAAATGGAAGACTATTGCGTTTGGCGTCTGTCCCTCATATTTAAAAATTACTTATGGATTATTAAATAAAGAAAATTTGAGGCAGAAATCAATGGCAATAACTCAAAGCGAGTCTGCAGCCAAGAGCTATTAATTTTCAATGTATCATTTGTAGAGCATTACATTTCCTCTTCATCATTAATTGGACAATGTTAGGTGACACGAGCGAGGGAAAAAAAATGATCTGGCGGTTTACCTGTGTCGAAAATGGAGCTATCATTAGCGAGAAGAAGTAGGTGATCATGACTTACCTATTTTTCATAAATTACACTAAATAACTATAATGGTACAATTTAGTAGTCCAAAGTTCATTTTTTATCCACAGGCCATCCATAGTTAACAGTTTAAAGTAAGGAATCCTGCCGAGAAAATAGTGGCCTAATCAGATGCCATAAATTCTGGCTGATCAGAGGAGCCCCATTTTCTTTCCGTATGAAGATCTAATGAACTAGCCGTTCTATAGGGGGATGCGCAACTTTTGTCCCTTGCCATGATTATTCAGGATGGCTGCAGCGACTTGCAGACTGATAGAGCGTCGTACAAGGTGTAGTCTAATCCTGCTGGATTTTGGTATGCATGCTGAGATTTCCCAAGGTTTTACCACTAAATCTCCATAAAACTGCTAGAAGATAAGGGGCTGTAATCACTTCGTATTATTATCCCGGGAGAGTCGCAAGCCAAAAAATAGTAGAACTCTACGACTGTAAATTCTCAGTTACTAGGATGTCATAAATAAACATCGCTCCTAAATTTTTGCATTTGGAAATTTGGAAAATCGCCACCTTGTCTTCTGGCTATGGCAAATACAATGCGGCAGATTTACTTATAGTGTCTAAATTTTAGACTAGACTATTATAAATTGGGACAGATTTACCAGAGTGCCTAATGATGTTTGCTAAATCTGACGTATTGTTAGACTGTCTAGTCTAACACGAAACCATTTATTACTTGGCTTAAAAATTTTGGAGCATTTATTGGCACATCCTAAACAGCACCTTCTGACATAATCCATACACCCTTTATGTACAAGTTGTAAAAAGTGTCTAAAACCCTTAACTAATGTGTTCAACATTTTTGGTGCAAATTTTGCTTGGTAAATGTCCACCAATTGAATGCAATTTTTTAAAATTTAGGCCCAGTTCACATCAGCATTCAGGTTTCTGTTCGGGGAGTCTGCTTGGGGACCCCCTCAAATGGAAACCTATATGCATTATCATCTAGCTGTTACTTACAGAAGTACTCCAATGACTCCGCAACAGTAGGCCTCATCACTGACGGAAATGACATGGACTTTGTAGATTGGTGCCAGCGGAACCACCTCAGGATTAGTAGTGGGAAGACCAAGGAGATGGTGGTGGACTTTAGTAAGTGGAGGAGTGCCCCGAATCCAGTGGACATCCAAGGGACAGGCATTGAGATAGTAAGGACCTATAAGTATCTGGGTGTGCTCCTCACTAATAAGCTGGACTGGGATAATCACATAGATGTGCTGCACAGAAAGGGTCACAGCAGGATCTACCTGCTTAGGATGCTGAGAGGGTCTTTGGAGTACAGGGGACACTTCTTAGGACTTTTTTGAACTCTGTGGTAGCATCAGCCAGGTTCTTCAGTGTGGCCTGCTGGGGAAATAGCATACAGCCAGGGATATAAATAGGCTTGGCAGGCTGATCAGAAGGGCCAGCTCTGTCCTGAGGACCCCCCTGGACCCAGTACAGGCAGTGGGTGACAGAAATATAATATCCGTGGTGAGTTCCATGCTGGAGAACAACTCCCATCCCATGTATGAGTCTATGATAGCACTGGGCAGTACTGTCAGTAACCGTCTGCTTCACCCCAAGTGTGAGAAGGAGTGATATCGGAGATCTTTCCTCCCAACCACAGTCAGGCTGTATAATCTACATCAGGCTAAGCGAAGATCACTCCACACAGAGAACTAAATGATCCTGAGTCTTTCTTTTCTTCTTAGTTGCTATGACTCCTAATATCTTTCCTATCTCCTATTCTGAGCTTGTATGTGTTCTTTCTTGTAATATATTACTGTATAATCCATGCTGCTGTAACACACTGAATTTCCCCATAGTGGGACTATTAAAGAATTATCTTATCTTATTAAAAAGCAGTTACCTAAGAAACCACACGGATTCCATAGACTATAATGGGGTCCGTGTGGTTTCTGCTCTGTTTTCGCATGAAACATGCGGAGAGAAAAGCAGTGCAAGCAGCACTTTTCACTCTGCATGATTCGTGCGGAAACCACATGGACCCCATTATAGTCTATGTAATCCGTGCGGTTTCTTAGGTAACACTTTTTATTATGTATAGGTTTCCATTCGGGGGTCCCCAAGTGGATTTCCCAAATGGAAACCCAGACGCAGATCTGAACCGGGCCTTATACTTTAATAACTACTCATTGTAAAGTATTTGTGTTATTATTATTTACAGCATGGCAAATATTATTCTGTACAAAACAAATATCAACTGCTGCAGAACCTCTTCTTGAAGAGTAAAGCCGGCAATTAGAGATGAGCGAACAGTAAAATATTCGATATTCGTTTTGAATAGCCCCTCAATATTTGACTATTCGAACGAATATCGAACTCCATTATAGTCTATGGGGAACAAATGCTCGTTTCAGGGGATCCCACTCTTCGCCTCAGGAGAGTCACCAAGTCCACTATGACACCCCAGGAAATGATGGCAACACCCCGGAATTTAACTGGGACAGCAGGGGAAGCATGTCTGGGGGCATCTAACATGCCCAAGTCACTGTATTACATTGGAATCCTTGTCAGCTTGCAATATGCAGGAGCTGACTTTTTCCCATAGGAATGCTTTGACCAGCGTTGATTGGCCGAATACCATACAAAATGTAGCATTTGGCCAATCGGCCAATCAACGCTGGTTCTGCTGGAGGCTTGTCTGTGAGGAGGCGGAGTCTAAGATCGGAACAGAATGGAGACTGCTGTGGACCAATCTTAGACTCCGCCTCCTCCGGCAGAACCAGCGATGATTGGACAAATGCTGTATTCTGTATGGCATTCGGCCAATCAATGCTGGTCAATGCATTCCTATGCCTATGGTATTCGATTGGAATCGAATACCTTGAACAGCCTGATATTCGATCGAACAGTGTTCGCTCACCTCTACTGGCAATATACACTTTGAATAGATGTCAATACACACTCAGATAGCTGTTTCACATGTGAAATTCAGAGCGTGTTTTGCCTTAGGGTCCATTCACATGGAGGAAAATGGTGAGGAATTTGGCATGGACTTATAGCACTGAAAAAAAAGCCATTAGATGGTCGGTCAATTCTAAAGTAATTGGTGGGCTTCAGCTTACTTTAATGTAAAGATTATGGCCAGCTTTCGGGGTACCTTCATGTGCGTTACTAATGTGAATCACTTATATCAAACTTTTCATAAAGAGCTGCAGCATGTACAGTCTTGTGCAAAAGTTTTAGGCACGTGTGAAAAATGTTTACATGGCAGAATTTAGCACTCTGACCACCCCTTAGGGTAAGTTCACACGTAGTTTTTTGTTCAAGGATCTGAGGCCATATTCGCCTCAAAACCCTGACCAAAAAGATGGCTTCCTGGGGCAACACGGTGGCTCAGTGGTTAGCACTGCAGCCTTGCAGTGCTGGAGTCCTGGGTTTGAATCCCGCAAGGAACAACATCTGCAAGGAGTTTGTATGTTCTCTCTGTGTTCGCGTGGATTTCCTCCCATTCTACAAAGACATACTGATAGGAAAAAAAGAAAGAAAACTGTAGATTGTGATCTCTATATGGGGCTCACAATCTACATTAAAAAAAAAAAAAAAAAAAGACGGCTCCGATTGAAATCAATGGGAGCGGCTCAGGAGCTTTTTCCAGGAGCCGTTTCTTCCGGCTCCCAGAAAAAAGATGCAAGGTGCTCATTCTTCAGGCCGAGTTTCCTCGCAATTTGGCCTGAAGAAACTCCCTCCTCCAGACTAGGTCCATTCATTGGGCCTAATCCGGAGTGGAGCGTGTGGCTGGACGCTGGTGCAGTGGTCCGGCTTTCAGTCGCGGCGACCCGGTTTTTGGATCGGAACCTGAGGCCACCTCAGGTTCTGATCCAAAAAACTAAGCCTGAACATACCCTTAGAGGTTAGTGTCCTGGAAATGATGATATGGCCCAACACAACTTCATCAAGCCTATCTGACATGTGCAACCACCACTGGATTCAAACAGTGACCATGTGATCTCCCTTCTCATGATCAGATGGGTTCTCAGCAGTGGGACCCTTTACAATCAGAGACTTACCTATTCTTTAGATCTTGGAATAACCCCTTTAGGCCACATTGCCAAAAAATGCCATGGGTTAGCTGTGTTTCGCTACATGGGGATCTAAGGGCTCGTTCACACGGAGGGGGGGGGGGGGGATTTTGACCATATTTTGACTCCGGGAGTCAAGTCAAAATATGGTCAAAACCCACCTGCCATGATGTCGCGGCTTCCCCCACCCCGGAGTCGGCTCAAATGAATGGGCTGACGCCGGAGGTTGCGGATTATGACGTGGATTCCGCTGTCAAAATCCGCCCCTTTGGCCTCATGTGAACTAAGGCTAAGGCTTAAGGTTAAACCGTGGTGAAAATGGTGGAAATCGTAGTGTTTTTCACTGCAGATTTTCTGTCCTTATCATACCTATATGGAAAACACCAGCATTTCCGCAGGTATGCTGCACAAATGTTTTTTGAAAACGCAGCCTTTCCGAAGTAATTTTTTTTTTTTTCTGTGATACGTGGATGGGATTAGCCACCATCCTATTCACTTTGCAAGTTCTGTAAAATGCTGCGTTTTCGCAATGCGGGGACTCGGCCTAAAAGGGGTTAAAGAAGAAAAATTTATGTCAATGTTTTGTGTCTAGCCACTGAAATTTATGTGACTAGACTGTAATACCAATAACAACCTGTGGACAAGAGTGGCTCTGTTTCTAGAACAAAAGCAAGGTCTGAGCATTGTAATTCCAGAAGGAGACATCAATAGGTTTAGTTTTATTTGATCTCTCTTTTTATTGACTGTCCAATTCTATATGGATTTTATCTATTCGAGAATCTTGTATTGTGTTACTATGTTTTATTATTTGATACCTGTATGTTACACATATAAAAATGATGTTTATAGATAAATTCATCGACAGCATTTCCTGGAAATCGGCGGTGGGTGCCCAGTAGTGTCTGCTAGATATACTAATATCAATTTAGCATTACACAAGTGATACGTTAGACCTGACAATATCTGACAATTGCAGCACTTAGGAGCTCTCAACCACATAATGGAAAAGAATGTTGACCCGATGTCTTAAGGAAGTTTGCTATTACTTGGCCATCAAGGTTTGCAATCAGATTGCAATCATTGGGCCTGGAGGAAGCAATCTCAGACCACATTACAGTAGATCCAGAGTTTATGGAGACATACTACATGCTATTTTACAATAAGAAAATAAAATTTTACCGCCATGAGTTTATAGACCGATACATCAGGGCTCAGCATATTACATGTTGTCACTTTTCACAATTTATTGTGGTAGAACACCAAAGGGTTAAGTGATAAATTCAACTATGTTTCTTTTTTGTTCCAAAATAAAAAATTTATTATTTTGGCCATTTAATGATTTTATTTATTGAACGCAAAAATTTGTTTTTATGCGCGCGCTGAATTTTTATCCGTTTTCACTTTGACCTTAATGTTAGAGAGAAGGAAAGGAAAAAAAAAAGAAAAGAATCCTCCGTAAAGTACATCTGCCCCCACCAATCTTCCGCTCAGGGTTGGATCAATGCAGAAAAATGCCCTTTGATGGACTTTCTGGCCCTGTGATCTCCCGGCCCTAGGGGTTTAAAGGATGAGCATATCAATTCGGGACCACTGAACTGCATTTCCATTGCATAAGGACCCCTCCTCCTGGCTTTGTGCAGACAAACTGGAGCCCTCCCACTTTTGTCACTCTTCTTTCATGCTTTATTTAGCAAACACAAAACAAGCTTTGTTTGTTGCCAGGTCGATTCTAAACTTTGCATAAAACAGTTTAAAGTGTTGTTAAGCTGCGAGTACCTGAGAGTCGCTCCAGGTCTAGAACGGGCTGCAAAATCTGCTCTTTTACCTATTCATTTTATTTATTACGTAAACTAATGAACTTCCAGATTTCGCCTTTTTTATGCTTAAAATTGCCTTTCTAGATGAGGGCGAGAATGCCCTGACATTTCCAGGCAAATGAATCCTTTATGGATGCGTGTGACTGGCTGGGGTGGAAAAGTTTTTTTAAAAAAATATCTGAGACGGTTTAATCGGAGCCCTTTGTATCGAGAGAGTATTTATTCTATTTTTGTTATTTTTTCACAATATTTTCATTATTATTATTAGTAGGATTTTAATATTATTTTTTTTCAGAATTGTTTGTGTTATGACCCGGAAAAGTTGTTTTCTATCCACGTTGCAGAACAGGGAAGCTTACAGTATAGTAGTGCCAATATATTACATTCTGTGTAGTATATGTATTATATAGATCAACGGGTGCTGTGGTAGGCTAGGCTATATTTATATCCCTGGTGCCCCTCTAAAAGTGTGGATGGAAGAATGTACTGCCTAGTTACATATTACATAGTAGATGAGGTTGGATGAAGACATCAGTCCATCAAGTCCAACCTATAACCCTACAGTCCCTACAGTGTTGATCCAGAGGAAGGCAAAAAAAACCCATGAGGCTCATGCCAATTGCCCTATTTCAGGGGAAAAAATCCCTTCCCTCCCTGCATGGAGGACTCATTCATCCAGCTTACTGATAAGGAACATAACGGTTATCCAATGGACCCCATTATTATCAATGGGATCTGTCGGGAACTGTAGATGTACACCATTAGATAAGTCCATTTTTCCTCTTCAGTTGGTACTTCTGTTCCTTTGATGGAATAAAAGAATGGACTAAACTATGCTGATGTACATGCACCCTAAATTACTGGGCCTTCAAATATAGTTGGCCAAATGGCACCAAATGGGTAACATACTCCACTCCAAAGGTACAACAGATATAGTCATGAGGTTCCTCTTCATCATTTAGGTTGAGAGGTTGAGTGAGTAAGGGCTGGTTCATGTCTGCGTTCGGTATTCTGTTAGGGACCCCCCGAATGGAATATCGAATGCATTAAAAAGTGGTCAGCTAAAAAACCACACGGACCCCATAGGCTATAATGGGGTCTGTGTGGTTTCTGCTCAGTGTCTGCATGAATCATGTGGAAGGAAAAGTACTGCAAGCAGGAGTTTTCTCTCCGCATGTTTCGTGTAGAAATCAAACGGACCCCATTTGAGTCTATGGGGTCCGTGTGGTTTCTTAGCTAACCACTTTTTTATGCATTCGGTATTCTATTTAGGGGGGTCCCCAAGCCGACCCCCAAATGGAATACTGACAGCAGATGTGAACTGGCGTAATATAGTACACGCTTTCAACCAAGTGAATTAGCAGCTCCTATAGACCATTTGTTACCAATGTTCCCTACTTATATGTCACATCTACGTGCAATCATAAAGGTGCTGCATTAAAATATGCAAATCTTTGCAACTTTGGCCAATTTTAACCAATTATTTAATTGAATTAGTTAAATTATTTTATCTGTTGTAAGTATATACACACTGTGTATGTGCATGTGTTGTGGAAAAGTTTTGGTTAGGGTGCTTAAAGAGGTTGTCCAGGTATTTTGTCGGGGAAGGTGGAAAAAAAAATCATACACATCTGTCCCCGGTGTTCTCCTAGTGCGGTCCGGTCCTTCTGCTCTGGCGTCTTCTCACATCTCTCTGAGTTACATTGATTGGCCTCAGTGGTCACATGTGGCTGGGACTTCCACCACACGTCAACACTGGACCCGAGAAGACCGGACTGCATTGCGAAACACCTGACCATTGGGGAAAGGTGAATATGATTTTTTTTTTACACTGATTTAAAAACGAAACAGGTCGTTCATTTTTGCCTGGAAAACCCCTTTAAGAATGCTTTCACTAAACCAAGTGTTAATAGTTTAGTTTTGTCATGGGATAAAGTGAAGAGAAGAGAAATCTAAATCACATCTATATTTGGTGTGACCTTTGCCCTTTGCCTTCTATCAGTTCTTCTAGATACATTCGCAGACAGTTTTTGAAGAAACTCGGCAGGGAGGTTGTTCCAGACATCTTGGACAACTAAGCACAGGTCTTCTGTGGATGTAGGCTGCTCCAGTCCTTCTGTCTCTTTGTGTAATCCCAGACAGACTGAATGATGTTGAGATCAGGGCTCTGTAGGGGTCATATCATCACTTCCAGGACTTCTATTCCAAAGGGCGATCACACCAACTATTAATGGGATTTTTAAATTGACTTAATTTTGGTAATTGACAAAAATAATCTATTATTATTTCTATAATTTTTGGTTACTTTATCCAAATACAAAAATGCACTGTATCCATCACGGATGTAAAGGCCCAAGTCATAATGTATGTTGACATTTGCATGCAAGGGACACAAGTAGCCTGGTGCATATTTTGACTTCAGGCTCTTGAAGGCCAAATGGACATTAGGGCGGCTAAATGTATCCTCATGTACGTTATTTTTGCATCTGTACTATTTAGAGTGCATGTAAAATAAATCCCCCAAAAAACAGCAATGCAGCCTCAACATGGTCAACTGTTCAAGGCAAAAAAACTGTCACTACTATGGCTGTTTACATGTCCGTTGCAGAAACTGCTGAAAAACCTCAGAGGGAAAAGTCCTTTTCAAAAGTCTGTTTAACTATAAAAATGGTGTAAACCCGACGGACACCCGGCCGACCCCATTATAATCTATTATTGCATTGTTATTTTCGAAAATTTTTGTTGACTTGCCCATTGTAACAAGTTGTCTTCTTTTTACTTGCAGATTAGTTACTCCTGTCGACCACTGGAACCAATCTGTGGATTCTCTGGACCATGTGGTGTCTATTCCACCATTGCCACCTACAAAACACAACATGTTATTTCACATTTCATATCTATGCATTCATACTGACCAGGCATGTTCATCAGTATGTAAAATAGTAACTGTTGCAATGAAGTAGTATCAAAAAAAGTACGAAATTTTGATATATAACAAGTAGGGCATGTTCACACAACAGAATCTGTCCTGATTTCATTAGATACTATGCTTCTTCTATTCTCCATTGCATTCAAATACAATGAAAAAATAAGTATTCCGCTCCATCCAGGCCCAGTTCACATCTGCAAATGTGTTTTTATTTGGAAAGTCCGCTCACCTAAGCCTACAGGTACCCATGCACTTGGACTAAGCCTACAGGTATCCACGCATCTTGGAAGAATGTTGGATGAACTTGCCAATCTCAAAAATGTCCGATAGCAGGGTTAGGTGTTTGAAGGTGTACAAACTCTCCCCTAGGAGCAGGGATGCACCTTCCTTGAGGTGACATAAGGCGATGGCCTCAGGTGACGCCTCAAGGAATAAACTGGAGCGGCATTCTTTTAATCGGCTGCTACTTATTTTATTATTTTGTTTATTTTGTTATTGCAATAGGTAGCAATATTTTTTACTCACCTGTCCATGCTTCTGTCCAAGCCACCCTCTGCTGTCTCCTCTAGGCGGCGCTGTACTTACTTCACAACACTAAAGAACGTCTTTCTTCAGCATTGGCTACGGCGCACCCTGGAGGCAGCAGTGGCCTGGACAGGAGCATGGGCAGGTGAATAAAAACTATCGACCCTCTTAATAATTCATTAGGTAACAGCTAGAGATGAGCGAGTAGTATTCGATCGAGTAGGTATTCGATCGAATACTACGGTATTCAAAATACTCGTACTTGATCGAGTACCACTCGCTATTCGAATGGAAAAGTTCGATGCAGAACCAGCGTTGATTGGCCGAATGCTATACAGTTGGCCAATCAACACTGGTTCTTCTCCTACCTTTAGAAGTCTTCTCCGTGCAGCTTCCCCGCGGCGTCTTCCGGCTCTGAATTCACTCTGCCAGACATCGGGCCTGGCAGAGTGAATTCAGAGCCGGAAGATGCCGCAGGGACGCTGCACGGAGAAGACTTCTCGGAGGATCCAGCCTGACCCTCACTCGTGGACTTGGTAAGTATAATTTGATTGAATGTTGCCTACCCCTGAAAAGAGCATTTTCCCCCATAGACTATAATAGGGTTCGATATTCGATTCGAGTAGTCGAATATTGAGGGGCTACTCAAAACGAATATCTCGAACATTTTACTGTTCGCTCATCTCTAGTAACAGCCTAACATATTTTGAAGAGGGTCATATACTCCGTGTGTGTATGTGTGGGGGGGAAGGGTGTCCTAAACTTAGTGGTGGTGGTGGGGAGTGTAAAAAAGGATGTCATATACTGCATGTGGGGTATTAAAAGGGGTCATCAACTGTGTGGGGGCTAGAAAAAGGGGGTCATAAATTGTGTGGTAGCCATAAAAAGGGGGTCATAAACTATGTGTGGGTCACTACATGATTTGGAAGACCTCTACATGAAGACTACGAAATGACTTTGTTGTAAAGACTACTATCATTTTATTAGTTTAAGTACTTTCTGTGTTGCCTTCTTGCACTAAACCTGAAGTCCAAATGCCCCCCTACACTAAGCAAAGGCCTATTGGGGATATTTTCAGCATTTTTTATTACTATATCAAACCTTAGTAGACACAGATGATTTTTATTGCATGTAGAAATGCATAAATATAGGATTTTTATATCAGAACGCCCCCTTGATATGAAATCATCTATGTCCATGCAAAACAAACCCTTATATGCTATACGTTGGGTATTGTGTTACCAAAATATGATGAGGTGTTAGTGTGTGGTAATTGTGAATGCTGGGATAAATTCTCTAAACTTCTAGCATTTCACTGGACTATCGGGTGACAATTGCAGACTTAACCAATTGCCACTTTACAGTACAGCAGAACAGCAATTAAGATCTCACCTTTCATTGTTAAATATTGGATTTACATAGATCCAATCTCATTGTGTTTGCAACAGATACCACAGTGTGGAGAACATACCTGAGCTAGCTGACAGCCGTATATTATATGACTCTAGGAGGAAATTCCTGTAAAAAGAGCCATGGATCGGTAATGTCAAACGCCTTCATATTGGTGGTGGATCTGGTTATTTACAATGTTCAGTTGAGTGGAAGAGTATGTTATATGGTCAGATCCGCAATAAAATACAAGAGGGACTTAAACCTGATTTTAAACCGGATTAGAGGACAACTGTCAAAGTCTTTACAAATGATGTGCAAAGCTTGGATTTCCCACAAATGACTACTAAAGAACATGACTGACGTGAGGCCTTCTAGTAGGGGGAGAAGATCGATTTCTTTGGCCACCAAGATGACTTGTTATTTGCTATGTGAAGGTTCCCATATCAAAACGTTTAAGGACTGTTGAGAGCTGACACTAAGGTCTGGTTATGTAATAGTGACCCAAACTTCAGCTTCTTGAATGACCCAAACTTCAGCTTCTTGAATGACCCAAACTTCAGCTTCTTGAATGACCCAAACTTGAACTTCTTGCCTTAAAATTAGAGACAATCAACCAATGAAGGGGCTGTAGTGCTAAGTCAGTGCCGCAGTTCCTTTCTTCTAAGGGGTGAAATCTCCACTGAGTCTAAGGTCAAGGCATCTCCAAGCGATCAAGTGTTTCCATCGCCTGGTGGAAATAATTCATACACCCCTTGGAATGGTCGTATCCTCCAAGCCAATGACCATTTGTAGTGGTATGCCTGAAACTCCATTGGATTTTTATATGTTCCATTGAATGCCATATTACTGAAGCATCAAACAGTAGCACATAGAGGGCAATGCATTAAAGGGGTTATAAAAGACTTATTTTAGCTTACTTCTTGGTTAGGGGCTTTATTTGACCAAACCTTGACTTGGTTTTCCTATTGTTAGCTCTGATCACTTAACTCTTAGTCAGAACCAGCCCAGAAAGCCAAGGATCAAAGAAATAAAGCACTGGAATAGGGAAGTAAAATAACTCCCCTAACAATCCTTTTAAGGGCTGTACACCAGAATTGTGGTAGAAAACTCACAAATTTTGGCACTCATTTTATTTATGCAACTAATTGAAATTTTAGAAATACTTACAGTATATACTCGAGTATAAGCCAAATTTTTCAGCACAGTTTCTGTGCTGAAAAAGTCCTCCTTGGCTTATACTCGAGTCAAGCCAAAAAAAATATATATATATATATATATATATTTTATTTATTTATTTATTTATTTATTTATTTATTTTGGGGGGGGAGTTTATGACCAGCCGCAATAGTAATGTATAGAATCTCCCATAAAATAGTGAAGAAAAAAAAAAAAAAAAAAAAGCTTTAAAAAAAATATATAATGAAAATATAAAATAAATAAATGTTCTAAATCCCTCCTTTCCCTAGAAAGACAGTGCCCGGTCTACTGAGTATAGGGTATCTGCAGTGCTCCTCTTCCGTCAGGAAGGGGTTAATAGGAGCACTGCAGATCCTCTATATTCAGACGGGCTGAATTCCAAGTGGGGGAAAAAAAAAAACAGTATTCAGGCTCAGGGAAGGGGCAAACAGACAACCAAAACACCCCCTCCCCTTCCCCAGCACCCGACATCTACTGCACCCAAATACTCCGACCATTTTAATTTTGGAAATTTTCCAGTATCTGCTGCATTCCCCCCCTAGGCTTATACTCGAGTCAATAAGTTTCCAAGTTTTTTGTGGTAAAATTAGGGGCCTCCTCTTATATTCGGGTTGGCTTATACTCGAGTATATACGATAACACACTCAGCACTATTTTAAGAATGGAGAGGGGGCTCTTGATAAATTTTGTAAAATGTATGCCAGAAATTGGGGCATAGACGGCCATAGAAATGCCTAATATATTAAGAGGTAAGAAACTCATAATAAATTAGGCTTCTTTTACTCCAGTGCACCTAAGGCCTGGTTCACATCTGCATCAGTAATCTATTTGGGGAGTCCTCATGGGGACTCCCCCGAATGGAATACTGAACACATTGGCAAGTGGTGTGCAGTGAAAGCACACAGACCCCATAGACTATAATGGGATCCATGTGCTTTCTGCTGGCTGCCCGCACGAGTCATGCAGATGGGAAAGCAGATCGTGAAGTACATTTCTGTCCACATGTTCCATGCGGAGACTGTGTGGAAAGCACACGGACCCCATTATAGTCTATAGTCCACTTGCCGATGCATTCGGTAGTCTGTTCGGGGGGGGGGGGTGTCCCCATGCAGACTCACTGAACGAATTACTGACGCAGATGTGAAGTGGAGTATATCTGGGTCTTCATGAATTCCCCCTCATAGACTCTGTGGTCCCGTGTCCTAGATTTATGTTCCATATAAACAGCTCTGACTATATTCACATACAGGCAGTGATTTATGTCTTTACAACATATTCTATCATTTTTACCTAAATGATAACTTTATAAGCTGAATAAGAGCCTGATTGTGGATTAAATTATTAGATTACACGCCTGGTAAATCCCGACCGCTGAAGGCTTACTGCACTGACCAGTTTCTATATTTAATGCTTTAGAAGTGGCTTTTTGTTACAAAGTCCTCCGATACAAAACATTTCCACCAGGGCTCCATCTTTCGTCTACGACTTTTGCTTTTTCCTTCATTGTTGCAGGAACCACATCAAAACGTCATGACATGAACTCCACATTAATAGTATTAAAGGCAAACCAGAACTTCTAACCGACATCTCTGCTCTGACAATGTTCAGAAAATGTAGCGATGAGATTGTCTACAAAGAACGCTGCTCTCTATGAATGGACACGGCGTATCCCGCACATTGTGATGATGAGCCGACATTAAAGGAGACCTTTGTACAAGTTCAAATGGGATTAGACAACATTTTCCTTTCAAAAATATCTTATTTTCCTGCTCAATTCTTTTGGACAGATAAAAATAGACACAGTTAGATAATGTTTCATGATGAGTTATGACTTCAGCTCCGAACAGCTATGGAATACATAGGTGGCAGTCACATCGGGGGCCAAAGGCACTTCTGCTACATGTAAAGACACCAGTATTAGATTAACGCTTTGTTACAGATTTGTGTTGGGACCCAGGAGCTTCAAGTGACCCCTCTACCTCCCATGTACAAAGCATTGATCTTTTATGCTTTTATTTTATCAATTTGAAGCCATGTGACTGATCTGCTCTACAACAGACAGGTCTTGCGTTAGGCTTGTACATAATAACATGTTCTCATGGAGTGATGTATAACACGGATATACATCCTAATTTTCACTGTGAGTCTTTCTATATATATTTGACATCTTATTTTTAGTTCAATGTAACTTTTACTAATGGAATATGTCAATTCCTGATGATATAATCTGGATTATCTTCTAGATTATACCAAGAAAAGGAAAAAAACACAATGCTAATAGCTAGAGATGAGCGGACAGTAAAATGTTCGAAGTTCGATATTCGTTTCGAGTAGCCCCTCAATATTCAACTACTCGAATCGAATATCGAACCCTATTATAGTCTATGGGGGAAAATGCTCGTTTCAGGGGTAGGCAATGTTCGATCAAATTATACTTACCAAGTCCACGAGTGAGGGTCGGGCTGGATCCTCCGAGAAGTCTTCTCTGTGCAGAGTCCCCGCGGCGTCTTCCGGCTCTGAATTCACTCTGCCAGGCATCGGGCCTGGGCAGAGCCGACTGCGCATGTCAGCACTACAAGCGTAATACCGTAGGATGAACAGTAGAAACAAAGGTAGAAGGCTCATTTAGTTCACAACCACAATGTAGGCATATAGCAGAAATAAATTCTGCAGGTAAAGGGACACCAGTAGGTAGCAGTCGGCCTCAGGAACGCATGGAACAACACTGGGCTTCAGGAACATCCAATGTAGAGAAAAAAGGAGGCAATGGGCGCACTGGTATAAATGTAAATCCTTTATTAAACACACGACCCGTTTCGGGAAAGCAGGTCCCTTTCTCAAGATATATGGAATTGTACACACTTAAGAAAGGGCTAGTTCACACAGGCAAAGAGGGGGTGGATTATGGCGCTGAATCCACATCATAATCCGCCCCCTCACAATGGAGGTCTATGTAGACCGCCAGGCTACTTTTTTCCGTGAGCGGAAAAAAGAATCGGCATGCCCTTTCTTCAGGCAGACTCTGCGGCTAAATCAGCTGCTGTGACTGCCTTGTGACACCATCCTCCGGATTAGGCCCATTCATTTGGGCCTAATCTGGAGCAGCAGCCCGACGGAATATGCACACGCGTTATTGCGTGTGAACTAGCCCAAAGGGACCTGCTTTCCTGAAATGCATTGTGGGAAGAACCACAGTGTGTTGCCGGCAAGGATTTTCTCGCACTGCTTTTTTGCTGCAAGATGCTTCGTGGGGCCTTAGTCTTAAAGAGTTATTCCCATCGCTGCTGAGAAGAGAATAATGGCTCCTAAATCCAGACCACCAAATTGTGTCTTATCTGACTAGTCAGACAGTAATGCTCTACACTGTTATAGTAACTCCTATAGAGGTGAATGAGAGTCATGGAAACAGCATAGCAAAAGAGCTACTCTGTTTCCGTAGCTTACATTCACCGTTACATGAGTTACAGACAGCACGAAGCAGTATTGCTCTACTGTCCAAATAAGACACATTCTGGTGGTCAGGATTTAGGAGCCATTATCCCTACATCAGAAGAAATTTGCCAAGATGGGAATAATCCTTTAA
Organism: Leptodactylus fuscus; assembly: GCF_031893055.1. NCBI lineage: Eukaryota > Metazoa > Chordata > Amphibia > Anura > Leptodactylidae > Leptodactylus > Leptodactylus fuscus. The sequence goes on from NC_134275.1 coordinate 73,515,426, forward strand.
GGACCTGTCTATTTTGGACCTTTACCCTTGGTTCACATCTGCGTCAGTATTCTGTTTGGGGAGTCCGCATGGGGACCCCCTGAATGGACTAGCAAATGCATTTGCAAGCGCTGTGCAGTCAAAGCACACAAACCCCATAGACTATAATGGGGTTCGTGTACTTGCCGTGTGCTGCCCGCACTAATCATGCGGACAAGAAAGTAGATTGCGAAGTACTTTCCTACCCGCATGTTCCCTGTGGAGATCTCACGACAATCACACGGACCCCATTATAGTCTATGGGGTCCGTGTGCTGTCACTGCACACCACTTGCAAAAGCGTTCGGTAGTCCGTTTGGGCAGGTCCCCATGTGAACTACCCCAAACGGAATACTGACGCAGATGTGAATGAGGCCTTAGGTTTGAGCATTTTTAATTGACATGTTCCAATAGTTATAATTTTAACTGTTTTTCTGTAGTTTTTTTTTTTTAATTTTGTTTGTTTTTAAAATATGCTGTAATCTTTATTACTACCAATTGGGGTTTTTTTTTTGGTTTTTTTTTGTGGTGAACAGCAAATCTACCATTGGCGTTATGAGTAAAATGTTATCTTCTTCCTATGAGTCAATATGATTGTGACATTTTTAGTAAGATTTTTTTTATCGGTAACTATTTTTAAGCCATAAAATAATTTTGTATGAATAAATTATGGTATAAATAAGATCCCGACCACGGATACCGACATTGAACACTTGCCAGCAATGGCTATACCCATCTCCTGTTGTTAAGCGGTTGAACCTGCTTCCTAATAATTACATTTACGTTCCTATTCTCTACATTTTTTCGGGGTCTGTCTAATTTTTTTGGAAATGATTCAAGTGTCTAATACCTACCATGTATCCCATAGGAATTTATTAGAAACTGCCAGCACATGTATTAGGCGTCCGATGACACGATTGTAAAGAATTTGTTGCAGTTCATATGAGATTAAAGTCCTAAGACAAAAACAGACTTTTAAGTGAAAAGAAAATGCAGTTCTCCACTTTGTGCCGGCAGATTTAAATGTCCCCATTATCTTCCTTGGATTATGTGCATGACAGCTCATATCTCTACGCTCTGATCCCTACTAATTTTCACTGGTTCACATCAACATAAAGGAGTCTTAGCACCCTGACAAATTGCCAGTGAACACCTGCCCACTTCAACTTTCTCTCTGGGTGTTTTTTTGCTAACACCAGAAGATTTCTGGAAGCTATATCCTTCAGTCCGGACTTTTCCCTTTCAGATATTTGCACCCGGGCTTTTCTTTGCACAGGCTTCCAGTGGGATTTTATTAAATGCATTTTGATCCCGTTCATCTCATAAATCAGACACTTATGAAGCCGACAATGCTTTGTATCACCGGGACATTGCTTGTTTTCATAAAGCCAAGATCATTTGCTTGCCAGTCAATTCTCTATTTGCAAACACGGGAGTCTTTTTTTTTTTTTTTTTTTTTTTTTTTATGCAGGTGGAACAGTAAAGATTTTTGTCTTCTTTGAACAGATCTCTGATGTATTTGGTTGGAAGAGTAAACACCGACATGTCGTATCCTGAGTTTGCCTTCAAAGTATTAAAAGAAAAATGTTGTTGCTTGTTGTATTATAACTTTAGATGCCTTTTCAGAATCAATATTTGCTTTTCTTCAAACCACAATGTGTTAGACAATATTATTTCTCCAGGGATTTACATTTTTACTAAGTTTTCTGATGAGGAAGGCTAGACTTCTTTGATGGGATCAGACAAGCTGTAAACACAGCTGGTATCTAAAAAAAATTGCAGGCTCAGCCCGGCAACTTTTTTTTATTTTTTTTTTCAATGAAAATACTTCTAGTAACTTTTTGGTTATTGACTTGTCAGGGGACAATCATATCATGTAAGGTTTGATGCAGAAATCTGTACCATTCAGCTGAATAGTGTTGCTTTTGAGGCCATGGATTTCTGCAAGCTCTATTAAGGCCGGGGCCCCACGGGTCGGAAAGGCCGCGGAAAAAATTGCGGTGTTATACAGTCCTTGCAAAGTTTATGGGATTCACACTTTGCAGAAGAAATCGCAGCGCGGTCACGCTGTGATTTCCAAAACCGTTGCGGTTTTGAAAATCGCAGCACTTCAATTATATCTATGGAAACGTCGGCGGCTTTCCCGTAGATATAATGGTAAGAGAAAGTCAGCGGAGGAAAACTCTTTGAACTTTCTCTTCAAAGCGCTGCGCAATGCGTTCATGCAGCGGTTCTTCCCGGAGCGCTTTAGCGCTGGGTTTACGGCCCATGGGCTTTAGCCTAAAGTAGGAATATTGTTTATCATTAACTCCTTAATGACACATGACGTATTATTACATCATAGTGTTTTGAAGTTGGTACGGAGAGGGTTCAGGGGAGTCCACATGGGGACTCCCCCAAACGGGCTACCGAATGCAAAGGTAAGCGGCGTGCAGTGAAAGCACATGGACTCCATAGACTATAATTAGAGATGAGCGAACACTAAAATGTTCGAGGTTCGAAATTCGATTCGAACAGCCGCTCACTGTTCGAGTGTTCGAATGGGTTTCGAACCCCATTATAGTCTATGGGGAACATAAACTCGTTAAGGGGGAAACCCAAATTCGTGTCTGGAGGGTCACCAAGTCCACTATGACACCCCAGGAAATGATACCAACACCCTGGAATGACACTGGGACAGCAGGGGAAGCATGTCTGGGGGCATAAAAGTCACTTTATTTCATGGAAATCCCTGTCAGTTTGCGATTTTCGCAAGCTAACTTTTCCCCATAGAAATGCATTGGCCAGTGCTGATTGGCCAGAGTACGGAACTCGACCAATCAGCGCTGGCTCTGCTGGAGGAGGCGGAGTCTAAGATAGCTCCACACCAGTCTCCATTCAGGTCCGACCTTAGACTCCGCCTCCTCCGGCAGAGCCAGCGCTGATTGGCCGAAGGCTGGCCAATGCATTCCTATGCGAATGCAGACTTAGCAGTGCTGAGTCAGTTTTGCTCAACTACACATCTGATGCACACTCGGCACTGCTACATCAGATGTAGCAATCTGATGTAGCAGAGCCGAGGGTGCACTAGAACCCCTGTGCAAACTCAGTTCACGCTAATAGAATGCATTGGCCAGCGCTGATTGGCCAATGCATTCTATTAGCCCGATGAAGTAGAGCTGAATGTGTGTGCTAAGCACACACATTCAGCACTGCTTCATCAAGCCAATACAATGCATTAGCCAGTGCTGATTGGCCAGAGTACGGAATTCGGCCAATCAGCGCTGGCCAATGCATTCTATTAGCCCGATGAAGTAGAGCTGAATGTGTGTGCTAAGCACACACATTCAGCACTGCTTCATCAAGCCAATACAATGCATTAGCCAGTGCTGATTGGCCAGAGTACGGAATTCGGCCAATCAGCGCTGGCTCTGCTGGAGGAGGCGGAGTCTAAGGTCGCTCCACACCAGTCTCCATTCAGGTCCGACCTTAGACTCCGCCTCCTCCGGCAGAGCCAGCGCTGATTGGCCGAAGGCTGGCCAATGCATTCCTATGCGAATGCAGACTTAGCAGTGCTGAGTCAGTTTTGCTCAACTACACATCTGATGCACACTCGGCACTGCTACATCAGATGTAGCAATCTGATGTAGCAGAGCCGAGGGTGCACTAGAACCCCTGTGCAAACTCAGTTCACGCTAATAGAATGCATTGGCCAGCGCTGATTGGCCAATGCATTCTATTAGCCCGATGAAGTAGAGCTGAATGTGTGTGCTAAGCACACACATTCAGCACTGCTTCATCAAGCCAATACAATGCATTAGCCAGTGCTGATTGGCCAGAGTACGGAATTCGGCCAATCAGCGCTGGCCAATGCATTCTATTAGCCCGATGAAGTAGAGCTGAATGTGTGTGCTAAGCACACACATTCAGCTCTACTTCATCGGGCTAATAGAATGCATTGGCCAGCGCTGATTGGCCAGAGTACGGAACTCGACCAATCAGCGCTGGCTCTGCTGGAGGAGGCGGAGTCTAAGGTCGGACCTGAATGGAGACTGGTGTGGAGCGATCTTAGACTCCGCCTCCTCCAGCAGAGCCAGCGCTGATTGGCCGAATTCCGTACTCTGGCCAATCAGCACTGGCTAATGCATTGTATTGGCGTGATGAAGCAGTGCTGAATGTGTGTGCTTAGCACACACATTCAGCTCTACTTCATCGGGCTAATAGAATGCATTGGCCAGCGCTGATTGGCCGAATTCCGTACTCTGGCCAATCAGTGCTGGCCAATGCATTCTATTAGCTTGATGAAGCAGAGTGTGCACAAGGGTTCAAGCGCACCCTCGGCTCTGATGTAGGAGAGCCGAGGGTGCACTTGAACCCTTGTGCACCCTCAGCTCTGCTACATCAGAGCCGAGGGTGCGCTTGAACCCTTGTGCACACTCTGCTTCATCAAGCTAATAGAATGCATTGGCCAGCGCTGATTGGCCAATGTATTCTATTAGCCTGATGAAGTAGAGCTGAATGTGTGTGCTAAGCACACACATTCAGCTCTACTTCATCGGGCTAATAGAATGCATTGGCCAGCGCTGATTGGCCAGAGTACGGAACTCGACCAATCAGCGCTGGCTCTGCTGGAGGAGGCGGAGTCTAAGATCGCTCCACACCAGTCTCCATTCAGGTCCGACCTTAGACTCCGCCTCCTCCAGCAGAGCCAGCGCTGATTGGCCGAATTCCGTACTCTGGCCAATCAGCACTGGCTAATGCATTGTATTGGCTTGATGAAGCAGTGCTGAATGTGTGTGCTTAGCACACACATTCAGCTCTACTTCATCGGGCTAATAGAATGCATTGGCCAATCAGCGCTGGCCAATGCATTCTATTAGCGTGAACTGAGTTTGCACAGGGGTTCTAGTGCACCCTCGGCTCTGCTACATCAGATTGCTACATCTGATGTAGCAGTGCCGAGTGTGCATCAGATGTGTAGTTGAGCAAAACTGACTCAGCACTGCTAAGTATGCATTCGCATAGGAATGCATTGGCCAGCCTTCGGCCAATCAGCGCTGGCTCTGCCGGAGGAGGCGGAGTCTAAGGTCGGACCTGAATGGAGACTGGTGTGGAGCGACCTTAGACTCCGCCTCCTCCAGCAGAGCCAGCGCTGATTGGCCGAATTCCGTACTCTGGCCAATCAGCACTGGCTAATGCATTGTATTGGCTTGATGAAGCAGTGCTGAATGTGTGTGCTTAGCACACACATTCAGCTCTACTTCATCGGGCTAATAGAATGCATTGGCCAATCAGCGCTGGCCAATGCATTCTATTAGCGTGAACTGAGTTTGCACAGGGGTTCTAGTGCACCCTCGGCTCTGCTACATCAGATTGCTACATCTGATGTAGCAGTGCCGAGTGTGCATCAGATGTGTAGTTGAGCAAAACTGACTCAGCACTGCTAAGTCTCTGCATTCGCATAGGAATGCATTGGCCAGCCTTCGGCCAATCAGCGCTGGCTCTGCCGGAGGAGGCGGAGTCTAAGGTCGGACCTGAATGGAGACTGGTGTGGAGCGATCTTAGACTCCGCCTCCTCCAGCAGAGCCAGCGCTGATTGGTCGAGTTCCGTACTCTGGCCAAACAGCGCTGGCCAATGCATTCTATTAGCCCGATGAAGTAGAGCTGAATGTGTGTGCTTAGCACACACATTCAGCTCTACTTCATCAGGCTAATAGAATACATTGGCCAATCAGCGCTGGCCAATGCATTCTATTAGCTTGATGAAGCAGAGTGTGCACAAGGGTTCAAGCGCACCCTCGGCTCTGATGTAGCAGAGCTGAGGGTGCACAAGGGTTCAAGTGCACCCTCGGCTCTCCTACATCAGAGCCGAGGGTGCGCTTGAACCCTTGTGCAGCCTCGGCTCTGCTACATCAGAGCCGAGGGTGCGCTTGAACCCTTGTGCACACTCTGCTTCATCAAGCTAATAGAATGCATTGGCCAGCACTGATTGGCCAGAGTACGGAATTCGGCCAATCAGCGCTGGCCAATGCATCCCTATGGGAAAAAGTTTATCTCACAAAAATCACAATTACACACCCGATAGAGCCCCAAAAAGTTATTTTTAATAACATTCCCCCCTAAATAAAGGTTATCCCTAGCTATCCCTGCCTGTACAGCTATCCCTGTCTCATAGTCACAAAGTTCACATTCTCATATGACCCGGATTTGAAATCCACTATTCGTCTAAAATGGAGGTCACCTGATTTCGGCAGCCAATGACTTTTTCCAATTTTTTTCAATGCCCCCAGTGTCGTAGTTCCTGTCCCACCTCCCCTGCGCTGTTATTGGTGCAAAAAAGGCGCCAGGGAAGGTGGGAGGGGAATCGAATTTTGGCGCACTTTACCACGTGGTGTTCGATTCGATTCGAACATGGCGAACACCCTGATATCCGATCGAACATGTGTTCGATAGAACACTGTTCGCTCATCTCTAACTATAATACTTTCTGCACAGTCTCCACATGGAACATGCGGACAAAAAAGTAGTTCATGATCTACTTTCCTGTCCGCATGACTCGTGAGAAAACCATGCAGATAGCACACAGACCCCATTATAGTCTATGGTTTCCGTGTGCTTTCACTACACACTGCTTTCCAATGCGTTCGGTAGTCCATTTGGGGGAGTCCAAAGGATAGATCATCAGCATTACAATTCCAGAAAACCCATCTAATAAAATACATCTTTTTAGGCTGAGGCCATGTTTTTTTTTGTTGCAGATTGCGTTGAATTTTTTTGAGCCAAAGCCAAGATTGGGTTTAGTAGAATGGAGACATATAAGCACTTCCTATAGATTTACTCTTGACTTTGGCTCATAAATACGAAGCAACATCTGAAACAAAAACAACGCAGCTTTTCCACAATGTGGGGCCTTAGCTAAAGCCAGGCGTGGATTAAGCAGAAGCACTTAGACTACTTTCCTCTCTTTGCCTTCAGTTAGTCACTTACTAGTGATGGAATCTGTCTTTCATACTCAGTCTTATATATAGAACCCTAAGGAGGGGTATGAAATAGTGATTTATTACCTCACTAGGGGCTTAGCAGAGTCAAACAGTTCTCCTCCTCCCATGTCTCCTCTCCATAGACTTCTATGATAGGGAAAGCAGACTTCAAAGTGGAGAAAGAAGCATTTTTTTTATTTAATAAGATCTATTACAAAGCTTCTTATAGTCACTTGTATTAATCATTATAAAAAAGCTGTTTTATCATCGGAGGTCCACTAATATAACTGCTAAAGTTTAATAATTACACTAATTTTAGAAATCTAGAAATATTGTGATGAATATGGTGACAGGGAGGAGTTAAAACTAAGGTGTAACTCTCCCTTTATTTTTATTTTTTGCTATTGTGTCAGGTGGTGTTTGGTGAACACTTTTGTAATACACTTAACCTATCTAACTTCTTTTTAGTAGAAAACAGGCTCTAAAATTCTCCCTAGTAACTCTCTAAGGGTGCATTCACACTGAGTAAACGCTAGCTTATTTTGTAGAGTAAAATTACACTTGTAAATTTTGCTATCCCATTGACTTCAATGATATTTTTTTACAAGTGTAAAAATACGCCTGTAAAAAATACGCCTGTAAAAAATACGCCTGTAAAAATACGCCTGTAAAATGTCATTGAAGTCAATGGGATAGCAAAATTTACAAGTGTAATTTTACTCTACAAAATAAGCTAGCGTTTACTCAGTGTGAATGCACCCTTATTGAGCTGTTACCAGGGAAAATCTGTATAATCCGTATTGCCAGTATATAGAGCTGTAGCATTTGACATTTGTTCTGGTATCAAGTGAAAGCTGAAACTGCAGTACTAGCTATATAATAACTTGAAATATCACCACTTAAAAACATAGTCAGGAATTTGAGCTATGTATATGCAGCAGTTCACGTTGCATATAAAAATCACATTCCCGACTGTGTATTCAACTATTGATATCCCTGTTTTTCTAACATCTATAGCTGCAAAGTTGTCGTATAAAACCAGAGATGCAGCCATTTAAAGTGACCAAACCCCCTTTTGCAAATGCTGCAGCTCTATATACTGCATGGAGTACAGGTGTAGGGAACCAACTCTTTGGACGTGTTTAAAGCATTGCTAGTAGGAACAGCCTGCTTTCTATTAAAAGAAAGTTAGATAGGTTAACAAAAATATTCACCAAACAGCCCCCTGCACGATAGAAAAACCCCCCACTGAGTTACGTGTTGAGACAAATCCTACCTACTCAACAATTTTGAAAACAAAAGATATCAATATTTTAGGAGAAGCCAGGCCAATGATAAATGCCTTTAATTTATATTTTTATTTAACCACTTCAGTACCGGGCCAATTTATGGTCCAGGACCAGACACATTTTAGGTTTATTTTGCATGTGCAGTTTAGAGGGCTGTAACGTTTTTCTCATACGTCTCATTCAACTAATTTTTGCATCTTTTTCGGGGACACATAGGGCTTTATTTCTATTTTGTTTTTATCTGGGAAAATATAAACAAAATATAAACTAATGGAAATATCGACATTAATGGTGATGGAGATGAGGGGAAGGAGGACTCCAAGCTGACTATAAGCGAAGGTCTGGTAAGAGAGCACTTAGCCAAGTTACAGGAAACCAAGTCCCCAGGACCAGATGATTTACACCCTAGAGTCCTGAAAGAGATAGCAGAGGAAATAACAGAACCCCTTGCTATAATCCTCGGTAAGTCATGGGAAACAGGAGTGGTCCCTTTAGATTGGAAAAGGGCAAATGTTGTCCCCATCTACAAAAAGGGGAAAAGGGACGATCCAGGAAATTACAGGCCGGTAAGTCTGACCTCGATAGCAGGAAAAATCTTTGAGCAAATTGTCAAGGAACATTTACTTCAGTACCTGGATGGGAAGGCATTAATTAACCAGAGCCAGCACGGCTTTATGACCAATAAATCTTGTCAGACTAACCTGATTTCCTTCTACAACAAAATCACTGAATGGTTGGACCAAGGGAATGCCGTGGACATAGTATATCTTGACTTCAGTAAGGCACTTGATAAAGTATCACATAACCTTCTTATTGAAAAAATGATTAAGTATGGCTTTGACAAAAAATCAGTTAGGTGGATTCACAACTGGCTTAATGATCGGGCACAACGAGTAATACTAAATGGCTACACATCGAACTGGAAGAAAGTCAAAAGCGGGGTGCCGCAGGGCTCTGTTCTGGGCCCAGTACTTTTTAATATCTTTATAAATGATCTGGATGATGGAATTATTGGGGAACTCATAAAGTTTGCAGATGATACGAAGATAGGAAGAATAGCCAACACTAGAGAGGAGAGAGAGTGTATTCAAAAGGACTTAGACACACTGGAACAATGGGCTGAGGCGAACAAAATGGTATTTAACAGGGACAAATGCAAAGTTCTACATCTGGGTAACAGAAATGTAAAAAACATATATAGTATGGGAGGAATAGAACTAAGTGATAGCATAGGGGAAAAGGACTTGGGCATACTAGTAGATCACAAATTCAACATGAGCCAACAGTGCGGTGCTGCTGCAAAAAAGGCTAATAAAATTCTGGGATGTATTAAGACAAGCATTGAATCTAGATCAAGAGAGGTCATTATTCCGCTGTACTCTTCCCTGGTCAGACCACACCTGGAATACTGTGTACAGTTCTGGGCGCCTCAATTCAAGAAAGACATCGATATATTGGAGCAAGTCCAGAGAAGAGCAACCAAAATGGTGGAAGGTCTGCAAACAATGTCCTATGAGGAGCGGCTAAAAGAACTAGGATTGTTTAGTTTGCAGAAGAGAAGGCTGAGGGGAGATTTAATAGCAGTCTACAAATATCTGAAAGGTAGTCACAGTGCAGAGGGATCTCCCCTATTCTCATTAGCACAAGGAAGTACAAGAAGCAATGGGATGAAACTAAAGGGAAAGAGATACAGATTAGACATTAGGAAAAACTTTCTGACAGTGAGGGGAGTGAGAGAGTGGAATAGGCTGCCACGGGAGGTGGTGGGCGCTACATCAATGGAAATCTTCAAGCGGAATATGGATAAACATATAGCTGGGATGATTTAGGAAAACCCGCACTCGCAGGGGGTTGGACCCGATGGCCCTTGAGGTCCCTTCCAACTCTACCATAAGAATAAGAATAAGGAAATTTGTGTCTGGTTTTCACTTTTCTTTTCTTTTTTAATTTCACAACACAAAGTGCTACTGAAAAAATTAATAAAATATTTTTTTGTTACGGTAATTTTTATTTTGTATGGTGTTGTCGGGGTGGGGCTATAACCTTTAATAGCGGCATTTATTGGCGTATTATTTTTCTTATTTTATTAATTATTTTATTTAATTTTTTAAACTTTTTTGTTAATTTTTTTTTTACATTTTTTTTTCAGATGGTGTCCCCATAAGGTCATAAGAGACCTTTGGGGACATCTGATCACTTTTTTTTTTTTTTTTTTGTATTGGAGGCTGATTTCCCCTGCAGCTGGGGCTGGTACATTTAGCCCCAGTTGCAGGCGGAATACAGCCTCCTGCACGCTGTATACACAGTATACAGAGCTGATCTGGGTCCTGTAGGACCCAGCAGCTCTTGTAAGACACTGAGACACTCAGCCCGGCGGATCACGCGACCGCCGGGTCAGAGGGTGGCCGCATCATGGCGGCGCCCATAGCCGTGTACAGAGTGGTCATTGAGCACTGTATACACAGCGATCGAGAAGGCAGGGAAGGTAATAAACCTCACCTGATTTCTCTCTGGGACGTTACAGCCGGCTCCCAGGATCAGCAGCTGCACGATCTTGTGCAGCTGCTGTGTTCGAACAGGACGTACCGGCAAGTTCTGTCAGAACAAGGCAACCACTTCCCGGACGTATAAAGTTTAAAGAGGATCTTTCATGTCCTCGGGCACATATGGTTTTATACTGCTAGAAAGCCTGCAGTGCGCTGAATTCAGTGCACTGTCAGATTTCCCATTATGTGCCCCTGGTGAAGAGCTATCAGTGCTGTTACTGTAGCTCTTAAATATCAGTAGGGCATTCCTGACAGTTTAACTGGGGACGCCCCTCCTGACAGTACTGCTTGTAGTGCTATACTGTGAGTGTGAGGTGCCATTCCTTACTGCCCAGCGATGGCGCTAAGTGGTGAGGAATGCTCCTGACAGTACTCATCTATAGACTAGTACTGGGGGGGCGTTCCTCACTGCTCAGCGTCATCGCTGGGTGGTAAGGAATGCCCCCTTACAGTATAGCGCTACACACAGTACTGTCAGGAGGGGCGTTCACAGTTAGACTATCAGGATCGCCCTTCTGACAGTGAAGAGCTATGGTACCAGCACTGATATCTCTGCATCCGGGACACATAATGCTTTCTAGTGGTATATAAAACTACGTGTGCCCGAGGATCTGAAAGGTCCTCTTTAACTTCAAGACATTTTATTCACTAATATATAAACCAAAAAATGCAGCCATATTACGGCCATCTCAAGATTGCCTAAAGGAATTCACTGTGACTGAAGTCAGGTCTTTGTTCGAGCAATATTTTTAAGGATCTTAATTTTGCACATAGTTATTGGAGCTTCGTCAAACTGATGCCAAGTGAATTGTTGGAAAGATGGAATTCTAGAATAGTGTTCACCTACTTTTGGTTTTGTACTGCAAACTGAGTAATACTCTACCTTACTGATACCCCACCTCTGCCATGCCATGGGTTATGTGTGTGTGTCAAAATATCAGGAGGACAAGATGCAGAGTTTGGTGAGGAACCTGGGAATCTGCATGATAGGATCAAGGGGGGATTGATAAGATATTATTCCGCTTGTTATTTTATACCATCTTCAATATCTTTTGGAAATACTTAATACTGTTCACATATTGGTGATACAACTGTGTGTTACCACCTTTCTCGACAATTGTCATACATGTAGACCAGATGTCAAAAGTTTGTCGGAATTGGTTTGTTCTTCCTCCAACAAATAATTTCCATCAAGGTCTCAACGCAAGGACAGGTTAATCCAGGGTTTTTATACTGACTGCCAGATTTGGAGTCGGGAAGGAATTTTTTCCCCTGAAATGGGGAAATTGGCATGAGCCTCATGGGGTTTTTTGCCTTCCCCTGGATCAACACTGTAGGGAATTGTAGGGTTATAGGTTGGACTTGATGGACTAATGTCTTCATCCAACCTCATCTACTATGTAACTATGTAATATATAAACATGGTTATTTCGTACTATTAAAAAATACGACTCCTGAGAAAAAAAAAAAACACCTTCGAATACTAAAAAGTCAAGAAAAATAGTAAATAAAAAAAAAAAGAGAAATGGTTGTGCTAGGAAGGAGTTAAGAAACTGGTTAGCAGTAAAATATTTTTCATGTCTTAATGCCTACTGTACAATACGTGACACACATACCTGTTTTTGTTTAGGACCTCCTGAGCCATGAACTTCCGGAGTGGAAAGCACAACACATGGTGCATTAAGTTTCCAGGATTTGTATTTCTGTAGAGAATTTGTCAGTCCCTGTAACCTCATTGATGACATTGATCATTCTAAAAGTATGCTGGCCATATCTCTGTCCCTAGGCGATACTATCACAGACGAAAGTTCTTTGAGGACAACTGAAAGCCGCAGCTCGGATTGTATTTTAGAGACTATGCAGTGTTCTGTTACTAGTATTTTACATATTAATTATTATGAGCGTAGAAATGTATATTTTGGGGTTTATGGGTAAGTATCAGGTTTTTCATGTTTTGACTGTATTAGGCTGCCTTCACACGGAGTTTACGCTCCGCTCATTCTGAATGTAAACTCGTTCAGAGTGAGCGCCGTAAAACAGATCCCATTGACTTGAATGGGTGCCGGCTTACGCGCACTACCCATTGAAGTCAATGGGAGGCTTTTTTACCTATTGCTTTCAATGTGATATGCGCGTATGTCGGCACCCATTGAAGTCAATGGGATCTGTTTTACGCCGCTCACTCTGAACGAGTTTACGTTCAGAATGAGAGGAGCATAAACTCCGTGTGAAGGCAGCGTTAAATGTAACTTTTTGGATGTCTATCTTAGGATAAGCCAGTAATGTAAGATTGGTGGGTGTGCCATTCAGGAACCCCATGATCAGACACAGTACCATATACAGTACATAGTATCAAATAAATGGACTAAGCAGCCCCCTTCTGGTAATTGGTGAGGGTCCCAAGGTTCACACAGACTTTTTTGAAGGCTGAAAAAATCTGCTTCAGGAATTAGGCAATGGCAATACACTGGCATCCAGTCGTGCATTCCGCTCCGGATTAGGCCCAAGGAATAGTCCTAGTCAGGAGGAGGGGAGTGTCTTCAGGCGGATGTCGCGAGGTGAATCCGCCTGAAAGAATGAGCATGTCACTTCTTTTTCCTGGGAGCCGTCTTTTTGGTCAGGATTTTGGGGCGGATACAGCCTCAAAATCCTGACCAAAAAACTCTGTCTGAACTTACCCTTAGGCCAGGGCCCCACGCGGAAAAATTGCAGCGTTTTACAGTAATTGCAAAGTGGATGGGATTCTTGCAAATCCCAAGCCCACTTTGCGGTAAAAACTGCAGTGTGCACTCGCTGCAATTTCCAAAACACAGCATGTCAATTATATCTACGGAAACGCCGGCAAATTCCCTGTGCATAAAATTGTAACAGAAAGTCCGTGGAGGAAAACTCAGTGAACTTTCTGTTTAAAGCGCTGTGGGAAGAACCTGTTTAAAGCATTGCAAAAATGCAGCTGTTTTTGTTGCAGATTGTGCTGCGTTTTTTTTTTTTTTTTTTTTTTTTAGCAAAAGTCAGGAATGGCTACAAAAAGAATGGAAAATGTAAAGGAAGCTCTTAGAATTTTCCCTTCTGACCTTGGGACAAAACAATTCAGCAAAATCTGCAACAAAAACAGCTGCATTTCTGCACCCTTAGCCAAAAAAAAAAAACGCATCATAGACCACATCAAAAAACTACATAGTTTTTTTCCAGCTCCCATTGATTTCAATGGGTTTTTCAAGGTAGAATATGCCCGAAGAAAGATCAGGTTGCTTTTTTTTTCTCCTCTTGCGAGAGGAAAAAAACTGCTACTGACTCCCATTGAAATGAATGGAAGACATTTTTTGAGGTGGATTTTGAGGCAGATTCCGCCTCAAATTTGGCCTGTAAAAAAATTCTGTGTGAACATACCCTTAGATCGACACAAATGCCCTCCAGTTGTAACTTTGTCTTAAAAAAAAAAAAAAAATCACATCCACTGTAAACTCACAGGTGGGAATTCTAAAGCAAATGTGCGGACAGAAATGGAAAGTGCCTTTGATTGATATTTTTATTGAAACATGATACAGTTTTATAAAAGTGCTTCAGTTTCCATACGTCTAGGTATTCATGTGAGGTCTGCGTAAAATTATGTAAAAGCTTCTTTTGCAGCGAAACAATTCAATGTTTCTTACGTAGACTTACACCACTGAAAAGACGAAACATTTAATCTCAAAATATGTTGTTTTAGGGATTATGGCTGAAAACACATACACTGACAGACCGTCACGGCTTGTAACTTTTAAGATTTTCTGTCTGAGAAAACTTCCTGCCCTAAAATGTAAAAAATAAATAAAATCAGTCAGATATTTTTAACCTTGCGTGCTAATGCGGCTGCAGAGCAAGAGATTCGCTGAAATACCAACCACAGCCGGAGAGTAATTATATGTTAGTGAGTGAGTCAGATACCTCTTATGTATATACTATCATGCAGGTATAGAAGCGCTCCTTCACCTTTAGTCCATTTAAGACATTGCTGAGTAATTGCCTAAATGGTAAATCCCGAGTATGAGACTATGATCACACTGCTGTACTGGTTGGTGCAAATTGTGGGTGGTACAGCCTAGGTATAAGCGCTGGTCTATTTTTTTTCCAAACTGTGCTTTTCAGCTACTTTTTCCAATAGAGGGCGACCTTGCCGATACAACATACTGTGTGAAATATATTATTTTTACAATGCTTGCATTCTGTGACATATAGTATCCCCTTTCATTGACAAATCGTTGTGTATGTGAGATCATTGCTATCAGTGTATAGTAAATCCACCTCCAGCCCCCACCATGCCCATTTTGGTCCCACCCAGTCCCAACCATGACTCTATGTGGTCATGGCATAATATAATGCTAGTGGTCCCTTGTTGCCTCTACAGTATATTTTTTCCTTCAATGTGGACCCACAGTATAAAGTCCCTTTAATGTGGCCACCACAATATAATGTCCTGCTCACTATGGTCTGTGGGGAATCACTCAGGTAGATGCTTGTAGCAGTGCACACAAACACTGGATTGCACACAAGTTCAGGCTTTATTCACATGTAACGCATACACTGCTTTTGCAAAGCCACAGGATAAACAAAACAAAATCCTTCTCGGCTGAGAAACTAACTTAAACGTAAGGAAACTTTTCTCTGACTATACAGGAGACTGGCTACCAGTCTCCCACCTTGGCAATAACAAGTACACAGTGCCTGCTTTGGAGGTCCGGTCTGGACAGGTCAGCTCTGTCAATGTGGTGTCACACTGCTAGTCTTCACACTCAGACTGTTAGTAGGACCTGATTAGTCAGCTGACCTCCCTGGTGTGAGTTTTTACCAAACACCCTTTAGCTGCCTGGCTAGAATATACTTGTCTTCCCAGACAACACCCTTCACTCTCTCACAGGTCCGACACAGTATAATCCCACCTTAACCTGGCCGCCACAATATAATGCTCCAACAATCACTGTGGACCTCACAGTATAACGCTGCCCTCATTGTGGTCTCCACAGTATAATGTACCCCTGAATGTGACCCCATAGTACAATGGCCCCTTAATGTAGCAGCCACAGTATAATGTACCCCTGAATGTGGCCCCATAGTATAATGTCCCTCAGTGTGGTCCTAACAGTGTAATGCTGCTCTCATTGTGGTCTCCACAGTATAATTTGCAATTATTGTGGACACCACAATATAATGATCTTCTCATTGTAGTTTCTACAGTATAATGTCC
Source organism: Leptodactylus fuscus (assembly GCF_031893055.1). Lineage (NCBI taxonomy): Eukaryota > Metazoa > Chordata > Amphibia > Anura > Leptodactylidae > Leptodactylus > Leptodactylus fuscus. Next base: position 73,531,461 of record NC_134275.1, read on the forward strand.
CCCTGAATGTAGTCCCATAGTATAATATCCCTCAGTGTGGTCCTAATAGTATAAACTCCCCTCAATGTGGCCACCACAATATAATGTCCTGCTCACTATGGTCCCCACAGTATAATCCCCCTAACCTGGCCACCACAATGTAATGCTCCAACAATCACTGTGGTCCTCACAGTATAATGCTGCCCTCATTGTGGTCTCCAAAGTATAATGTACCCCTGAATGTGACTCCATAGTATAATGGCCCCTTAATATAGCAGCCAAAGTATAATGTACCCCTGAATGTGACCCCATAGTATAATGTCCCTCAATGTGGTCCTAACAGTATAATGCTGCCCTCATTGTGGTCTCCACAATATAATGTACCCCTGAATGTGACCCCATAGTATAACGGCCCCTTAATGTAGCAGCCACAGTATAATGTACCGCTGAATGTGGCCCCATAGTATAATGTCCCTCAGTGTGGTCCTAACAGTATAATGCTGTCATCATTGTGGTCTCCACAGTATAATTTCCCCTTGTTGTGGACACCACAATATAACAATCTTCTCATTGTAGTCTCCACAGTATAATGTCCCCCTGAATGTGACCCCATGGTGTAATGGCCCCTTAATGTAGCAGCCACAGTATGTAGCAGCCCCTTGAGTGGCTGGTTGCCTTGATGCAGTGCTCCAAGCTGGGAGAAAACTTTATCTTTCGTTTCTCACTCTTTTTCTCTGTATCTTCAAGAATCCTGTAACCAAGCAAACTAGCACTATGAATTAGCAACTATAAATTGAATGGAAGACCCTGTGGAGTATTTTGTTCCTTTTGTTTCTATTGTAAAGCATGGACAATGACAAGACCTGGTTCAGCTGGTTTCCTGTGTCTACACATGTGCCTGTTACCATCCCCCCAGGACAGTATGGACACCATGCGGAATGGAGGAAAACCTACATGGAAGTGTGGACTTCTTCTTCAAGGAGATGATTTTTGGCGTCTATTGCTGATGCGTGAAGATGCTACAGCTGACTGGTATTTCTTTCTTTTACTGTGGACATGTGGGACTCTGTTACAGCCTGGGACCCTACCATCACCCACCTACCCCAGGAGTTATGGAAGCTTGGCAAGAGAGCAGCACCCTGTATACCTGAATGGTTTCTGACTTCTTTGGGGCAGTCGAACACAGTGGTAAGAAGAAAAGAGGAGGAGGGCTTGTGATGAAGGACATTTGGGGCATTTTTTTGTGGTTAAAAGGACAATAGTGCTGATGCAAGATACCGAACTATCAGCTGTGAGCAGGAGATCTCACTACCTACCAAGAACTACCACATGTTATCATGATAGCTGACTATGTCCCCCACCTCTGCAAAAATTTCTGCTTGTTATATCCACATGCTGTGACCCCTCCTCGTGTCCTACAACCACATTCCGGCTGTATTATTATTATTATTATTATTATTATTATTATTAACATCAATCCGCACAGAGAACTAAATGATCCTGCAGTGTGTCTTTGTTTCTTTCTTTTTAGTTGCTATGATTCTTAGGATTTCTCTATCTGCCATGAGCTTGTATGTGTTTTCTCTCCTGTTATATACTACTGTACCATCTATGAAACTGTATCACTGAAATTTCCCCATTGTGGGACTATTAAAGGAATATCTTATCTTATCTTATAACTCTGACTTAATGTGGTCCTCCCAGTATAATGCTATCCTCATTGTGGTCTCCACAGTATAATTGGATGTGCTATAAATGTAGATATGTACAATTTAGATGGGTCTATGATTAATTTGGTTGTAAATCTTTACTATAATATTTTTTCTTAAAACAGATAACATAAGACATAAAATATTTGCAAATAATTTTCTAAACAAAAATTTAAGATTTTGATTCATTATCAAAAAAATGATATGTGACGAAACAAAGTAGCCATGAAATTGGTTTTCTGGCAGAAATAAAATGATTTATATATAACTCAAAAAAATGTCAAAGGTTCAAAAGAATTTTTAAAAGGCAATACCTGCTTCATAGGGTTGAGCCAATCTTGAGATTTCAGGATCAATTTTAAAATCTGATTTCTGATCATTTTCCAGATGATCGCGATCGTGAAATTTGCTCGATCACCGATCGGGATTCAATCTTTTCCGATCCCGATCGCTCAACCCTACTGCATCGCCAATCTCCCACCGCTTATATTTCAGTGCTACCTGGTCCCTCTTGACACACAGGAAATCCTGCTAAGCCAATGAGTGACTGATATGACCAACGCTCTGGTCAGTGACCGATGATAAGGAATTTCCTGCTGTCGAGAGAAGTCAGGAAGCAAATTTCATTGGGGAACCCGGGCAGGAGTATTTGGCAATTGGTAAGATAAGTATTGTTCTTTTAAATTTTTTTTTACCTATTCCAACCATTATATGAATAATTTTACTCCACCAGAAAATTCTGTTAGCATATAAATAGAGATGAGCGATTAGTATTCGATCGAGTAGGTATTCGATCGAATACTACGGTATTCGAAATACTCGTACTCGATTGAGTACCACTCGCTATTCGAATGGAAAAATTGAATGCAGAAATAGCGTTGATTGGCCGAATGCTATACAGTCGGCCAATCAACGCTGGTTCTTTTCCTACCTTTAGAAGTCTTCTCCGCGCAGTGTCCCCGTGGCGTCTTCCGGCTCTGAATTCACTCTGCCAGGCATCGGGCCTGGCAGAGCCGACTGCGCATGCCCGCGTTACAAGAAAATGGCCGCTTTGACTGTAAGCGGCCATTTTCTTGTAGCGCGGGCATGCGCAGTCGGCTCTTCCCAGGCCCGATGCCTGGCAGAGTGAATTCAGAGCCGGAAGACGCCGCGGAGAAGCTGCAAGGAGAAGACTGCTTGGAGGATCCAGCCCGACCCTCACTCGTGGACTTGGTAAGTATAATTTGATCGAACGTTGCCTATCTCTGAAATGAGCATTTTCCCCCCCCCATAGACTATAATAGGATTCGATATTCGATTTGAGTAGTCAAATATTGAGGGGCTACTCGAAACGAATATCAAACCTCGAACATTTTACTGTTCGCTCATCTCTAGCTATTAGCATTGTGTTTTTTTCCTTTTCTCGGTATAATCTATAAAATAATCCAGATTATATCATCAGGAATTGACATATTCCTCCATGAGAACATGTTATTATGTACAAGCCTAACGCAAGACCTGTCTGTTGTAGAGCAGATCAGTCACATGGCTTCAAATTGATAAAATAAAAGCATAAAAGATCAATGCTTTGTACATGGGAGGTAGAGGGGTCACTTGAAGCTCCTGGGTCCCAACACAAATCTGTAACAAAGCGTTAATCTAATACTGGTGTCTTTACATGTAGCAGAAGTGCCTTTGGCCCCCGATGTGACTGCCACCTATGTATTCCATAGCTGTTCGGAGCTGAAGTCATAACTCATCATGAAACATTATCTAACTGTGTCTATTTTTATCTGTCCAAAAGAATTGAGCAGGAAAATAAGATATTTTTGAAAGGAAAATGTTGTCTAATCCCATTTGAACTTGTACAAAGGTCTCCTTTAATGTCGGCTCATCATCACAATGTGCGGGATACGCCGTGTCCATTCATAGAGAGCAGCGTTCTTTGTAGACAATCTCATCGCTACATTTTCTGAACATTGTCAGAGCAGAGATGTTGGTTAGAAGTTCAGGGGCTACTCGAAACGAATATCGAGTATTTAACTACTCGCTCATCTCTACATATAAAGTCTAACTTTCAGGCTTTGGAACAAGCCCCCTACTTTGTGCCATTTATAATATGTAGCAAACCATTGGGCTTTCCAAGAAACTGCAGCTTTTTTCCTGCCCAGAATCTTTCTCTTTGAGAAATCTATGATTTTTATTTACTTGCCATTAATAATTCCAATGATATCCAGGCTGGCTATTGCACGAGATAATACTCCAGTATCAGTGGTACTTGTAGCAGCAGGGATAGAAGTCACCTTCGCTGCACTCTCCTGTATCATCCTGCTAAAATTAAACTAAAGCTTCTGTTTGTATTTGTTTAGTTTCATTACATCTGTTCTGGCTTCCTCTCTTCAATGACTAGACAGGTTCAAGCGCAGTCTTAATTGCTTCCTTTAGAACAAAAAAACAGTCTGCAAAAAACCCTCCAGGTAAACCAGCATTTCCAGTCTCCCAAGAAAAGGGCGACTGCCTGTAGCTCACCTGTGCAAACAAAGCAGGCCACGTAAAACAACATTAAAATGGCAAAAAACGAGTGAAAAGCGTCAGAATTCTTAGTGGCTATTATCAATATGTAAGGTATTATCTCACACAGCTAAGCAAACTCGGGGACGGGCCGTGCCAGTAATCCCAGGGAGTAGATTTTCAACACAGAGTATCACTGACGTAAACAGAGCCTACTAGCTAGAGGTCAGCCTCATACATACACATATGTCTGTGTGTGTGTGTATATATATATATATATATATATATATATATATATATATATATATATATCTGCTAAATAAGAATGCGTTACAACATAGAAGTCTCAATTAACAAAATGAAGTGAATGAATGAAACAGAGATCTAAGCCATATCAGTATTTGATGTGACCTTTGCCCTTTGGAGGAGGAGTCCTGGAAGTGATGATATGGCCCCCACAAGAGCCCTGATCTCAACATCATCCAGTCTGTCTAGGATTACGTGAAGAGACAGAAGGACTGGAGCAAGCCTTCATCCACAGAAGGATTTGAGAAAGACTACACCCAAAGAAGAGCAATAGATACCAGCGGCTGGAAATGGAGATCTGCGCTCTCTGGTCCAGAGATGACAAAATGGTGGATGAAGTGGATGACCTTTATTGAACCAAAATATACTTCACAACGTGTTTCGAGCTCCACAAGCTCTTCCTCGGTGCACAATTTCATGCCAGGGGAGGTCAGATATGAAGCAACACCCAAAGGTGAGGGACCATTCTTTGTTCACTTCTATTTCCGGCTATTCATCATCAGTTACCTACACTATGGGCACGCTCGGTGTTCTACCTTGTTTTTTATACCCACAGAAGATCTGTGCTTAAGGTTCGTTCACATGTTGGGAAATGAAGAGAAATTCCTTCTCTGCCGTATTCTTCTGTGGTTTAGCCACAACGGGATGTTAATCCACTGAAGATTATGCCTGGATGAATGGGCCTGATCAGTGGAGTGTCTTGAATTAGCCACAGAATCTGTCGAAAGATCAAGCAGGACACAGATTTTTTTTTTTTTTTTGTTGCCTCCCGCTGTGATCTCTGCCTCCTATTGAACACAATGGAAAGCAGATCCAGGGCACACCAAATTCCTGAACATACCCTTAGGTACATAGGGTATTTTGGTCAGGATTTTGAGGCCATATCCGTGTCAAAATCCTGACCAAAAAGAAGGCTCCCATTGAAATCAATGGGAGCTGGTCAGTTCTTTTTTCCGAGAGCTGTTTGCTCCGGTTCCCGGGAAAAAAGAATGGACATTCTCATTCTTCAGGCGGACTCGCCTCCTGAATTTGCCTGAAGACACTCCCTCCTCCCGACTAGGCCCATTCATTGGGCCTAATCTGGATCCGGCATCCAATCACAGCTACCCGTATTTTGGACTGGAACCTGAGGCAGCCTCCTCCTCAGGTTCCGGACCAAAAAAAACCCATGTAAACTCGGCCTAATTTCTCCAAGAGTACCTTGTGCACAAGTGGAAGTGTACTTAGAAGAATTGTTGGAAGGCGAATGTTAGTCACACCAAATATTGATGCAAGTTAGATTTCTCTTTAGTTAGTTCACTTAATTTTATTAATTAACAAAAAAATTTAAATATTTTTTGAAAACATTCTTACTTTGCAGAATTTTTTTCCACACCTACCTAAAACTTTTGCAAGATACTGTATATACACAAACTTTTTTTTTACTTGTTTGGACTAATGACAATGGTCTTGTTGCTCCAAGAGATCATATGCATATAGGCACAAAGGTAATAATCTTGACCACAAAGGCACCAATTTATAACAGGAAAATACAGTTCGATTCACGTGACCCTCAATTAGTTATCTGTGGGGCTGGGTTGATAGGCCGTTCCTTTAAGAATTCTTGCACATCTTCCACCAGCGCTTACTATATTAATACCAGCACACAATGCGTCAGTCTTAGTAAATCCCCCCCAGGGACACGTCATGTATAATGTCCATGCGGGTGCTTTATGGAACATTGGGAATAAGAGACATCCTCCAGATTACAACTATATCGGGACAGAAGGTGTAGCAGGAATACGCAGAATAAACAACAGTCTTTCCAAACTGTCTTCAAAGTAGACAGCAAATAAAGCAATCTGTCGAAAGTCATGTGATTGATCATTCATTGTGATAAGCTCAAAGGAAGACATTTATCAAGACTGGTATTCAGTGGCGTAACTAAAGTCTTGTGGGCCCGGTGCAATCTTTTGTCAGGGGCCCCTTTCCTTGTCCCTTCAGCAAATTCTTGATAGTGATGGTTACGGGTGCTAAGGAGTTTAATCCACCTTTAGTGTGGTTAGGGTAATCTGTGGGTCTCCTTGGTTTATGGGCCAGATGGAAGCTGCAATCTCAATACTGATGTGAGTGCTTATGGGCCCCCTAAGGCTCCTGGGCCCTGGTGCGGCTGCACCCTATGCACCGCCTCAAGTTACGCCCCTGCTGGTATTTTACAGGTCAGCCTGAAACTGAAGCATGTCCAAGGAAGGTGCGTAAATTCCTCATGTCCAAGGAAGGTGCATAAATGCCTCTGGATAAATTGGGAACTGTTATGAAGACACCAGGCGTAGATTTCAGTTTCTATAAGTGCACTGTGATGTCTGCCAATTTCTGTTGTAAGTAAGGATTAATCTATTGGATCCATGGTGGACCAGTTTCCTTTTGGTTTAACCTTTCATATTCATACATACTTTTTTGCTACTATTTGCAATGTATTTATGACACAAAAGTGTCCCAAATTTCTTAAAGAGGCTTTATCATTGGGAAAAGTCATTTTTTAACTAAGCACATACTGGCATAGTCTTTAGAAAGGCTATTCCACACCTAACTTTTGTATGTAAATTGACTAGTTTGTGAATGAGTCCGTTTTTATTCATATGCTAATTAGCCTCCAGGGAGCGCAGAAGTCTCAGCGAGCACTGTCTGCTGTGTGGGTGTGTGAGAGCAGGGAGATGGGTCATCATCAGCAGCCTGTGCTGTACACATAGCCGAGACAGTGCTCGCTGAGACAACCTCATTCAAAAACTACTGAGGTTATTTACATACAAAAGGTATGTGTGGAATAGCCTTTCTAAAGGCTATGCTAGTATGCGCTTAGCTAAAATGACTTTAACCAATGATAGAGCCGCTTTATCAAATTTTTCCCTGAACATTGAAACTGCATTAACAATAATAATTACTTCTCATTAGAATAAAAAATTCTTATACATCTTTGGTATTTGTTAGTCCAATTGTAACATAAATTGCACCAATATGTATCAATGAGATTGGTGTTCTATGGCGATACCAGGTTGTCAGTCTTTAATACTTATGGTCATATAGAAGCTGCTAATATGGAGGAATATCTTCTACGACAATTACTAGTAGTATAATGTATCACTTCCTATAAAATATGAGGTATCAGAAATGGTAAAGGGATCCTGTAATTGGAGTCAACAAAGTACAAAGCACCCTGCCAAGGTTCACAGCTACGTCTGTTATACTCCTACCATTGTACACATTTACCGGATATCTAAGATCATAGGAACTCAAAGAACATGCGAAATGACATCAAACCCACAAGTCCCATCTTTTACTTACATAAGGTTTTACAAGTATCACTTGCAGATTATTTGGAGGAAACATGCCTGATCTTATCACTGAGCACAACCAACTCTGTATTTCGTAGATTAGCAAATTGTTTTAGAAATTTCCTAAAATTAAGTAATTTGCTTCCCGATCCCTTTTAATCTTGTTTGTTTAAGAAAAAAAAAAATCTGTAACGCTTTTTCTAACAATATTGGGCAGATTAAAGCGACTCGCTCTGTAGTCAGACATTATACCGCAATTACTAAGGCCATTTTGTCAAAGTCTGTGTTCCATTCCTAACCTGGAGGCGTAAAGCTGGTAATCTGATAATAGAGACATCAAAAAAGCATCAATCTCCATGAATCACTCAATGACTCAGGCAGAAAAAGAATTACTGCATATTGTACAGAATGGAATATTTCCTCCTTAGCTCTTATCCAGAGTCTCAAAAAGTTAGATCTTGTTAAAAAGTCTTAAAAAGTGTATTAAATTAGAATATAAGGTCTGGTTTTCCCCCAAAAAAACAGCACCACCTTGGCTCATGGGCTGTCTCATATTGCAGTTAAGCCCTATTCACTTAAATGAAGTTGATCTTATGGATAAGAGTAACCCTGTTATTGTTAAACTGGATACATTTAGTAACTGCCTAATATATACGCACAAATGTTACAATAAGGTTATGTTCACATCTGTAGCATTTGCAGAAGACGCACAGAAATCTGTGATAGCAGATCCATATGGGGCGTATCTCATTCCATAGGGCAAATCCACCAATTTTGCATTTGGAGACTGTGAGAAGAATAAACATGTTCATTGCTTTTACTGATTATTTTTTTTAGTTAAATTTCCCATTTACTTGCATTGGATACAGTATTTCAACTAATACAATGTTGATTTTGGCAAAAAGTCAGTGCCCAGATTCTCATCAAATCCTGAACCCGTGAATATACATTGATATGGCTGCATAGCTGTAAGAAATATACACTTCCCACCTTTGTCTTGTGAATCCAGGAGCAGGAAGTTATTTATTGCAGGTGCAAGGAGGCCATGAAGACATTGAATTCCACTCCATGCCTTTTACCCTTCGTTCATGTCTGTGTTGGTATTACGTCCGAGGGAATCTGCATGGGGAAGGAATACCAAACGCAGTTGCAAGTGCTGTGCAGTAAAAGCACACGGACCCCATAGACTATAATGGGGTCCGCGTGTTGGCCGCGCGCTGCCTATACAAATCAAGCGGACAGGAAAGTACATTGTGAACTACTTTCCTCTGCACATGTTCTGTGCAGAGATCTGGTGGCAAGAACATGGACCCCATTATAGTCTACGGGGACTGTATGCTTTCACTGCACAGCGCTTGCAATTGCATTCGGTATTCCGTTCGGGGGTCTCCATGCAGACACCCCCGGACAGAATGCCAATGCAGATGTGAACCAACCCTTACTCTATTGCGCAATATCACTCATATATGAGGATTAGAGATGAGCGAGTACTGTTCGGATCAGCCGATCTGAACAGCACGCACGCATTGAAATGAATGGAAGCACCTGGTACTTCCGCTTTGATGCCGGCCGGCCGCTTAACCCTCCGCGTGCCAGCTACGTCCATTCATTTCTATGCGAGCGTGCTGTTCGGATCGGCTGATCCGAACAGTACTCGCTCATCTCTAATGAGGACCATTGTGAGAAGCCAATCCATATCATACCAGATACTTACATATATTTTGCCTTATAGATGCCTTTAATCCAATTTAATAATTTGGTTTTCACGTGAGAGTGTGGTCAAAAAGTCTGATCTGCAGCAACAGGGAGGGAGAGTTCTTAGGAGAGACAAAGCAGGAAGGAATTCCAGATGATCTAGGGCAGGACTTCTGGAATCCGGGACAGGAGAATCAAAGTATCAAGGTTATGTATCAAGGTCCCTGTGTACAGGGATAGTATGAGCGCCCCTCAAAGACATGGCTTCACCACCAGTGATGTGTCTTTCAATTGCACAGTTGCATCGTGACTATAACACTTGTGGGTGGATGATACACATCCTGTTCTCCTATCCTCTCACTTAAATACCTGAAAGCAACCTGCACCATGAAGTGCCCTTTTTCTATTTTTCTAGTGCACCTTAGAGACATGATGTGTAAGAGTGAGACACCTACCACAGTGGAGAATTTAGGATATATGATACAACTGGTCAGTTTGGCTATACCCCTTGGTGCAGAGAACAGTTTATTTCTAGACAGAGGTTGATTTTCTTATCAGTAAGGTTACACTTTGACACAAAAAATTGTTCACTTTGCTACTAATGGCCTCTACGAGAGCACATATGTGGTTTAGGGGTTCTTGAGAATATTGGAGGTGATCTCTTCTGGAGCTTGGCATCATGGAGTATCCTAGAAATCATAAATAGTCTAAGAGCCCCTTCACACGGTGTAAGCACGCTGCTCATTTAGACACGTATACAGGTGTCCGAGCGCGGCGCTTCAAAACAGAGCCCATTGATTTCAATGGTAAGCGCGTATATGCCGATATACGCGCGCTTCCCATTGAAATCAATGGGCTCTGTTTTGAAGCGCCGCACTCGGACACCTGTATACGTGTCTAAATGAGCGGCACGCTTATGCCATGTGAAGAGGCCCTAAAATGCTACTGCAGTTTGATTCACATTATGCAGGTCACCTGGGACAGTTTTAAAGACCCTCCTAGTGCAGTTTTACAGCTCCGAGACAGGGACAAATCTGTATCTTTAGGTTTTAACAGTTTCTCTGTGAAATCTTGTCTCACAGCAGGTGCACAGATCACTAGCACAGATCTCTTTAAAGCCTCTTGCAGAAGAACGCATGAAATTTCTTTAATTTCTGCAGGCCACTGTGCAGGCCGATAGTCAGGGCTGCAAAATATGGAACAGGTCCTATTCCTGTCTGATTTTCCATCAGTGCTTCCACGTCTCCTATTCATTGAATGAATGGGACCACAGTAGAACAGCCAGTGCACCGGTGGCACACAGATGACTTTACTTCACGGCCAGCATTAGGTCCACCAGGTTATCAAAGGCTGATTTGGTGAAACATCAAGCTAAATCCTTATCAATCAGAGAGGAAGAAGGTACAGACAGACATTGTGGCAACCTTTACTGCTTTGTCTGAAGCCCTGTGCTAGAGCAGTGGCCAGTGGTTGTTTGGTGTTGTGGGTAAAGCCTAAGTTTTACCTACGACTTTTTGTGTCCCTTGGTCTCCATGGGTGGGCAGAAGTTACAAAGTGTGTCTGTACCCTTATACTGAAGAGCTTATTCTATGCATAACTAACCTTAGGACAAGGCTTCTCTAGATTCATGTAACCAGGTTGGACTAACGCACCAGAGAACATGAGGGTCCTCTAGTGAACTCATGTTCTGACCAAAAAAAAATAAAAAATCCAGCAGAGGGCATACTATGTGGACCTGCTTTTGATGCCAATCCCTTGCCGCAAGGGTTTATCCTTCATGGATTCATTCCAAATCCCCGATTAGAATTTCTAAATGTCTTTTATATGTGCAATGAAATGTACATGTAAAATCTGAATTAAACACAAATCATCTACAATAGAAGTGTTCATAGTATATATTTGTCAATTAACAAAATGCAAAGCAAATGAGCAAAAGAGAATGAAATATGTGACATGCCCACCCATTGCCTTCTATCAATTCTTCTACATACACTTGCAGACTGTTTCTGAAGCCACTTTTGTAAAGGAACTTGCTGGAGGTTGATCCAAATATCTTGGAGAACCAAGAACAAATCTTCTGTGGATGTAGGCTTTCTCCAATCTTTCTGTGCCTTTCCAGGACTCCTCCTCTAAAGGACGCTCACACCAAATATTGATGGGATTTAGATTTCTGCACATTAAATTAATAAGAATATATCATATTGACTTAACTTGTCTCCATGTTTCTTTTTCATCTATAGTCTTGAATGGTCCATTATTAACCTTTTACAAATGTCAGTATCTAAAAATGCACAAATTGATTCTTAAAATATATAGGCTCTTACCTACATGATAGTAGGGGCATATGGATTTAGGGTCTAAAATTGTAACAAGCCAGTCCTTAATGACTATTTTTAATTACTTCCATGGTCCATGATTGAAGTGCAAAGTTACCCTCATTCCCACATTGTAGGAACAAACCAAACAGGTTTTACTGAGTGTCCCAGTCTTTAAACAGGCTTCTGATTTCCTCTGGCCAGGATTAGGCGGGGATAAATGAGAGACAGATCTAATGGTAGATAACATCAATGGTCATGTAAATGGATTGCGGAGCCACTGATATAACAGGGTACCACACCAAGACAAAGCCCCTCAAGTGAGATACTGAAATGTAGCGAAAATTTAGCAGTTTTCTATATTTGTAAAACCATAAAATTGGCAAACTGCCAGTTTGGATTAAAAAGGGTTTTCCCATGTCAGTGTCTCAGCACTGGGGCAGATCAAATAATATGAAAATGCTTTTATACAATGTATACATAGAGAGATAAAAGACCTGGCTTTATCAGCAAACTCCAAATAACTGAGACACTGCTGCTGGCAAGAGCAGTTTAATATGGTATATGAACATAAATTCATAACAGTCGTGAAGCCATGACATTTACTGGGATAAAAAGTAGCCTATGTCATAATCCAGGTTACAAACTATCTATATGACAAATTTCATCCAAATCCGCTCAGCGATTTTTGCGTGATTGAGTAACAAACACACAAACACCCCAGAATCATTTTATCTGGTGGGTCCAAAGAACCTCAATCCAGTTCTCCCCACTGTAATGACAGGAGCCTCAGAACTTTCAACCAGGTTCAGTCCAGCTCTGGAGGTAACAGGAGATGTCATATCTGAATAGAGGATTGGGGATTGGTGAACAACCCCCCGGACACCGGTCAGCTTTCAGTTTATCTTGGAAATGCCTATTAATGTAATGTTTTCAAGGGAATAAAAACAAAATAGTGTTTTTGATTTTTTTTTATCATTTTGTTTTTACTTTTCCATGCCACTACTTATATTTAAAAAAAAAGTATTTTCTCCTGCAAGTTCCACTTTGGCCACTATGCCTAATAATAGACTGCCACTTGCCAATTCTGTAGGGATTTTCAATTGTCACCTTATTTACATCTCAGACAAGAGAGATAGGATTACAATAGAAGATCATACCTCTAGAGCAAACACCATCATGTCACAACTACAAGTAATGTGCAATGTCAGACTCTCCCATAGAAGTGATTGAGTTAGCATTAGTCTATTGTTAGCAATGGTTATATCTATGATACTAAATGTTCTTAACAGAGCAGAGGAGAAGCTCAGGCAAGATGGTCACCCCATAATTATGTACAAAAAATAAAAATCTGCAAATAAAAACATAAAATAAAATGGCTATACATTCCTAAGATATGGACCAGATCATCTTTTATCCTTGAAATACATAGGAGAGCATAGAAAGAAAATATATTACTAAATGGAAACTGTCAACAAGCAGGCTAGCTGCTGATGACGGAACTTATTAAGGTTCTAGTTTTATTCTGCTTCTGGTTTATGTGAGCACCTAGCAAAGTAAGGCTCATTAGCACAACAATGTGCTATGTTCATTAACATATGAACATCCCAATAACCTGATTAACATATGAATACGTCAACTGCACAGAGCATTCATGTGTTAATAAGCCGGACTGCAGGGCCTATTCATGTGGTAATGGACGGGTTGTCATGGATATTCATGTTCTGATGTTCATGGCTACAGGAGGTATTAAGGTGTTAATAAGCCATCCACATCCACAACAGCCTAGACTGTAGCAACACTCTAATATTACTCATGCAAAGTAATAAGCAGAGATACAGAATAACAGATCTGTCAACAGCAGCTTATAACAGTTTCCAGACAGTGAAAGAATAGAGATGGATTAGTATATTCATTAGCTGCTAGAATTATAATCGTACAGCATCATACGACTCTTAAAGGGAATGACCACTTTCAGACCAATATTGTTACCTCTAGTGGATGAAATTCTGACTATGGTCATGTGATGTACAGTCCATGGTCATGTGATATACAATCCATGGTCATGTGATGTACAGTCCATGGTCATGTGAGATACAGTCCATGGTCATGTGATATACAGTCCATGGTCATGTGATATACAATCCATGGTCATGTGGTATACAGTCCATGGTCATGTGATGTACAGTCCATGGTCATGTGATATACAATCCATGGTCATGTGGTATACAGTCCATGGTCATGTGATATACAGTCCATGGTCATGTGATATACAGTCCATGGTCATGTGATGTACAGTCCATGGTCATGTGAGATACAGTCCATGGTCATGTGATATACAGTCCATGGTCATGTGATATACAATCCATGGTCATGTGGTATACAGTCCATGGTCATATTATATACAGTCCATGGTCATGTGATATACAATCCATGATCATGTGATATACAGTCCATGGTCATGTGATATACAGTCCATGGTCATGTGATATACAGTCAATGGTCATGTGATATACAGAACATGGTCATGTGATGTACAGTCCATGGTCATGTGATATACAATCCATGGTCATGTGGTATACAGTCCATGGTCATGTGATATACAATCCATAGTCATGTGATATACAGTCCATGTTCATGTGATATACAGTCCATGGTCATGTGATATACAATCCATGGTCATGTGGTATACAGTCCATGGTCATGTGATATACAATCCATGGTCATGTGATATACAGTCCATGGTCATGTGATATACAATCCATGGTCATGTGGTATACAGTCCATGGTCATGTGATATACAGTCCATGGTCATGTGATATACAATCCATGGTCATGTGGTATACAGTCCATGGTCATGTGATATACAATCCATGGTCATGTGGTATACAGTCCATGGTCATGTGATATACAATCCATGGTCATGTGATATACAGTCCATGGTCATGTGATATACAATCCATGGTCATGTGGTATACAGTCCATGGTCATGTGATATACAATCCATGGTCATGTGGTATACAGTCCATGGTCATGTGATATACAATCCATGGTCATGTGGTATACAGTCCATGGTCATGTGATATACAATCCATGGTCATGTGATATACAGTCCATGGTCATGTGATATACAATCCATGGTCATGTGGTATACAGTCCATGGTCATGTGATATACAGTCCATGGTCATGTGATCACACAGGTGCACAGCTTGTTACAGTCATAGTACCGTAATCAAACATCTACCTGGTAGCGAGTTGAGCAACTGTGTCCATCACATGACCATGGTCAGAATTTTAGAAGTCCTAAGTCTGTTGTGTGTGGCTACCATTTTGGTGTAGATTCCTGAATTAAAGACATTTAGTACTTTGTTATTTAAATAACCTTAACTTGTGTGTTAACGGGATTGTACAGTTTTGAAGCTTTCTTCTATCAGTATACTATTCTATTCATTCTCTATGGGAGGGTTAACAATAGCGGACGGCTATACTCAGAGCACATGGTCAGTCTGCCGCTCCATCAAGACAGGGAAATCCAACCCCTGTTCTTGGGATCGGTGGGGTCCCAGCTGTCAGGTTTCCACCAATGATGATCTTATCTTCTATCCTATTGATAGGGGAGAACTTAAAAACTTGGTACAGCCCCTTTAATTTCTGTAACTTCGACAGAAAGAGTATTACTGGGCCAGAAAAAGGCTGCAGCTCTTGCATTGCAAGGCAGGTCCATGAGGTGAAAGGAGTTGTATGGTTCTCTCCTGTAACCGTCAGTCCAGTGACACAATATTGCTCATATTTTGTTTGTGTGACTGAAGTAAGTATAGTTAGGTTATCAGTTCTGTTTAGTTAGTTACTCAGACGAGCAGGTTTTTATTTTGTCTTTGCCTGAAGTTAAGACTGTATTTTGTTTTGCTTATTTTGTGCCTGAAGTCAATGTTTATTTATTTTTCTGTTTTTTTCTCAACCAGTTTGCTACATTTCTAGTAGATTTCCATCAATTAAGAATTTACAGAATGTTTTATGATTGCATTTACTTACATTTTAGATTTTTCAATTCTCACAAATGTTTGTTTATTGTTCTATTTGTTATTTTTTTTTGGTCTCATGGAACAATAAGATCTATGGGTTTAACTACATAAGGACTTCAAGAGCTGCTTGTAAACACTGAGACGCCCCTGTTTTCTCACCCTCCTTCCAAAATTTTCATTTTATTACTGTTTAGCATTCCCATGAAAAGTAGTCTGTGTTTCTACAGTAAAGTGAACCAAGGGTGGCCATTTATTTATTGGGTTTATGGAACTTAAAAAAAACAAACATTCCATTTACATATTAAACAAGTATCTTAATAATACCTATAGGAATATTGCAAGGATATCAAAGAGACTCTCAAAACAACCACAAGAAAGAAGTGGACGGTCCATTTTACAGGTGCCATCTTTTGGGTATAAGATTTCCCGGCTGGGTGTTTTTTGTTAAGTAGTTGTAAAACCACAATTAGCTAAACAAACCGACACCAGAAGGTGAGAACTGGAGATGATGTAAAACATGTTGTTTTTTCTCAGGATGTCTACAAGAAAAACATCTTCTTAGTGACAATGATGAGCGCTAACCTGTAAGGAGACTAATTATTGCAATGAGCTGGAATGTTTGAGGACATGTTACTTGGTCCTTCTCCATTAGCTTTTCACCACCAGATTTCCACTAGTTTCTCTATTCAGTTACTGCTGTCGGTGAATTGTAGATGTCATCAGGTGCTAGCTAGCCACACTTTACTCTTAAGGTGTCCATACACATTCAATAGTTGTCAGACAAGCCTTTGATCACTTGGCAGCTCATTGTCCTGATAAACACCCTCCCACCATATACACATGCATGCTTGGTTGGGCCTTGTCAGCATCTGTTTTTAGTGCGGAGAGAAGATAAAGCTTTTGCAAGACACCTCTAGTGGTGGCTTATTACTCTGGTAAATGTAGAATCAAACATGTCAAAATTGAACATGCCTGATCTTTTCTTTCCCCAATATCATCAACTGGGGAA
Organism: Leptodactylus fuscus; assembly: GCF_031893055.1. Taxonomy (NCBI): domain Eukaryota; kingdom Metazoa; phylum Chordata; class Amphibia; order Anura; family Leptodactylidae; genus Leptodactylus; species Leptodactylus fuscus. The sequence continues at coordinate 73,548,298 of NC_134275.1, forward strand.
GAGTCAAGACCAGTGTTTATATTTGTAAAATTATGAGAATCTTTAAGGGCTAGTTCAAACGGGGCCAAAGGGGCGGATTTTGACAGCGGAATCCACGTCATAATCTGCCCCTTTACAATGGTGGTCTATGGAGACCACTAGCGTTCTTTTTTCCGCTATCAAAAAAAGAAGTGAGCTGCCCTTTCTTCAGGCGGATTCCGCGGCTCGCCTGGCAGCCACAACCTCCGGTGTCGGCACATTCATTTGAGCCGACTCCGGGGTGGGGGAAGCCGCGACCACGACATCGTGGCATGCGGGTTTTGACCATATTTTGACTTGGCTCCCCAAGTCAAAATATGTTCAAAATCTGTCTCACCGTCCCCCGTGTGGACTACTCTATGCACAATGAAACTGTGCCTTGGTAGACTGAGACACTCTACCTTCTCTTGGCTGTCCCAACTGCAAACAGAGGGAGTGTCTTGGAATACCAGAGCACAGTGGAAGGAATTTATGAAATATTTTACACCGAATGTAAAAATGAAAAATTGCAAGTTTGGTGCATGGACAGTTTTGCATCAACAATTGTGACTTTTCACCAATGTATGTCTGATTTTTCCATCGTAAGGGTATATAGAGGTTTAGTGGAAGGCATGATTTACTATACTTCATGCCAGAGACCAGTATAAATTAAAACTTAAGTCATCACCAGATCCTAGCTTTAAGCTGAGGCTTCACGTTGCGGAACGGCAGCATTTTTTGTTGCAGATTTTGTTGTGGTTTTTTGAGCCAAAGACAAGAATGGCTCCAAAAGAAATGGGAAATATATAGGAAGTTCTTATGCTTCTCCAATCTGCTCAATCCACTACTGGCTTTGGCTCAAAAAACGCAGCAAAATCTGCAACAAAAAAAGCAGCATTTCTGCAACGTGGGGCCTGAGCCTCTAGATTTCTATTGTGAGCTGATGGGTTACTCTCAGTGACAAATTCAGTTTGGATATACACTTATATATTAATATGATTAAATGGACTCTGGCAGCATTGGACAAGAAGTCCATATAGACTTTCCCACATTTTGCCCCTATGTTTAGACATCTGTGTGTATTTAGAGAATAAATAAGTAAATAGTCGATCACGGTTGGTGTGAATAGTAAATATTAGCCATACCTTACTAGTACATGTGTTCATTTTAGAGTCAGAGATTGGTTGTATGCAATGGGCTGCAATGTCAACCTTTTAATGGGCTCTTAAAATGGGAGATTATAGTTTATTATGGTCATTTGCTGAACAATTGTAGAGTGGACCCTGATGAAGACTAATCAGAGAACGAGCGGCTACCGGCGGTCCGTACTGTGGGGAGGCTTCAGAAAGGGCGATTCAAGACCACGGGACACCGGCTTTCAGATAAATGGACCATTCCTATGGTTTGACTCCCAGCATGGAGGACTGAGGTAGGAAAGACAGTGGAATTGAAAACAGAATATTAAAAGCCAAAACATTCAATCATGACTGCAACATTATGGCAAAGCCGATCTAGTACAAAATCAACTACTAAAGCTGTAAAACCTGCAAATTATACATGACTGAGCTTGATAAAATGGAACTGTGTCCAAGGTCCTCTTACCATAGATTTCTTTATTAAATCTAATTAATATGGTGAGATTTTGTGATATAATTAGAGATGAGTGAATAGTATTCGAAACTCTTTATTTTCCTTTTTTACAACCTCCTATATAACTGGTGGACTTTATACAAGTAAACATAGAAGAACATAAAGCTGTCTCTTTTTATCAATGCTACATTCGAGGTCCTCCAAGCCACAGTCTAACAGCTGAATGGGAAAACGGACCAAGGTCCTCAGTTCTGGTAGTTGGTGGAGACTCAAGTGCTAGGACCCCCAAATCTATCCTCTATCATTATATCTAATGAATCAGCGATAATTGCCTTTTATTAAGCTTAGTAGCACCAGAGATTACCATTAGTCACCTATTGCAGCCAAAAATGGTCATACTATAGATGAAAAGTTTGCTGGTGTGAAAACAACCTATAGTATGTATAAGTGGGCACTTTGTACTATCCTTGGTGCTATGTGTTTTCTGTTCCTCTCTTCTCAAGAGCCGTGGTTGGATGGCCAATGTTTCCTTATGTACACATGTCCATACAAAGTGCTAAATAGACATACTGGGGGGAATTCTCCATTCCATCTATGCCAATGTTCTCTCGTAGAGGGATGATATTAGGGTGTCCGTTTTGGTGCCCTTTTTTGCACCAAACATGTGTCTCAAGCCCAGATCTGCACCTCACCTGCCACTTTATGAGATTCTGGGCATTACAGGGAATTACAGATCAGGGTGAGCAGAATTGGGGATTCTTCATCTGACTGATTTATTAAACTCATGCCAATTTTTTGTCGAATGTACCTTCAGTTTTAATTTTTTTTTAAATATTTCATATTACTGAATGTGTGAATATTAGTCATTCCAACATACTCTATATCTTCTGAATAACATGAACACTTACATAAATAGGTCTCTGTAATGTTACTTTTTGGTTCTTATACTTTTTCTTTACAACATATAGTTTACAATATATTTCTATATAGGAGACAGATATTCTGTTTGATTCCAGGGACAGATTTGTGTGGCGCCTGTATTGCGCTGCACGGATATGCAGAAGGTGAACCATTTTACAACTGTTTCCAAAGCTCTTGGGAAAATCACTTTGTCATATTTTTCACAGGTTGTTTAATTACACAAACCAAGGAGCGTCGGCCTCCCTTTGGCTCGCACAGCATCTCTTCCCTTGGGGCAGGTGCATATTAAAGCTAATTCAGCCTTGTTTCCTGATTGCTTTGGGCAACAACAAATTGTTCCCCAGGGAAGAGCGAAAAATCAGTTATGATCTGGGAGTCTTGGGGAGAGATTAGAGCCGTCACACTGGTGACACAGCAGCAGCCTCTACCAATGAAACTGATTTCACCTTTAATCCTTGAAATGAGTGAATATCTCCAGCAAGGCGGCCATGTCTCCTAAGGTTCGCAGATAAAGGATGTCCCCATGACGTGGAAGTGAGCAGAATGAAGAGATGGACAGAGCTTATTGCTCAGCTGCTCTAACCTTTCCGAATCTTATTTAAGGTTCAGCATATATAGACATGAATATAAAATTCTTAAAATAAGTTGGGTGAACAATGTTTGATACCGTCCGCATTGACACAACAGGTAGAAATAGCTGATCCATGAACTAGAAACAAGTGGCTAATTGTTACTTACAGGGCGCTACACCTAAAATCCGTACTAATATAATGATCAGAACATGTATAATACAAATCCTACGAGTGGAAATTGTGGAGGCAAAGCTCAACAGCTTTAGAATATACGTTACAAGGTATCACAATTTACATATTCAGCCAAGAGTCAGAAATCAATCCCAAAAAATTTTCATGAATCCATGTAAAAACTCTAGTCTGTTCCCCCAAGAACAGTCGCCTCATCTAATACATGGCCAGATTTAGTTACAGGGCTATCTAAGGCTGCCAGTGTTACAGCGACAATGGCGGCTGGTAGTTGTTATGTGTTTGTTATTGCAGATCTGGTCTAGGGGTCTCTTGTAAGACACCTACAGTACCCCTAATAACAATTTGTCAGTCACAACTGGCCATGAAGAAATCCCCTATAGAAATGTGTGTGTTGCAAATAATTGTCAGAAAGTCATTATAACAACTCGCAGGACACAAAAGGCACCCTCAGGCCAAGGCCACATGTCGTGCAAAAGCTGCGTTTTTTTGTTCCAGATTTAGCCATTTGGTTTTAACCAAAGTCAGAAGAGAGATGTATAAGGCTAAGGCCCCACGGGACGATATACAGCGCCAAAGCACTGCGGGAAAAACCGCGTCGGGAAAGCATGGCGGTTCTTCCCGCAGCACTTTGAACAGAAAGTTCATGGAGTTTTTGTCCGCGGACTTTCTGTTACAATTATATCTATGGGAATGCCACCAGTGTTTCTGTAGATATAATAGACATGCTGTGATTTCCAAAACTACGCCGGTTTCGGAAATCGCATGAAATAGATTTTGTAAATCTCATAGGGGTGAATGGGAGTTGTGGGAATGGGGTAGCACATTTACCTCCTTGGTTTCCATTCCGATTCTATCAGACTCTGTACACAGTCCAGTCATATTAATGTGACCACCGCCTACTTTTGACGTCAACGTTAAATAACCAATCGCAGAAGGCACGTGTCATCAGCCATCTGGGTACACTCATCATTGTGGAAGGAACAATGGATCAACACAAGTATGCATCTATCCTTGAGGATCATGTTCACCCCTACATGTAAAATGTTTTTCCTCAGGATGATGGCATCTACCAGCAGGACAATGCCACGTGTCATAAAGCTCGCACTGTACGTGTGTGGTTCGAGGAGCACCAGGATGAGTTTACCGTACTCCCTTGGTCATCAAATTCCCCAGACTTGAACCCAATCAAGAATCTGTGGGACCACCTTGATCGGGTTGTTCGTGCTATGGATGCTCAACCACGTAATATAGCGCAGCTGGCCACGGCACTGGAGTCGGTATGGCTCAACATCCCAGAGAACAAAATGACAAACTGGAGGGGAGCCTGTGCAGTAGTGAGGATCCGTGTTTACAAGCCATTACCTATTGGACTAATCCACTAGTTAGAGGGTTTTAGTCACTGTGTGGAGGCAAGTAAAGTGGTCATTATGCTCTGTGGGTGGTATTAAAGGGGGCATTATACTGTATGCGTGCAAATAAAGTAGCATTATACTACTTGGGGCGGTAAAGGGCCATTATACTTTGTTGGAGCTGTGAAGGGGAGATGTGCCCTCATTTTTTTTTGTTAGGGGGGCCCCAAACATAGCTTTGCTTGAGACCCTAGGAATGCTAAATCTTCCCTTGAGGGTCCATTCACATGGAGGAATTTGGCGCTGATTCTGGCGCGGAATCCACGTTTGAATCAGCGCTGAAAAAAAGACTCCCATTGACTTCAATGGGTTCCATTTTCCACGCAGAACCCATTTAAATCAATGGGAAAAAAAGAATACCATTAATTTCATTGGGTTCCGCACGGTAGAAGGAACCCATTAAAGTCAATGGGAGTGGGGTTTTTTCAGCGCTGATTCTGACGTGGATTCCGTGCCAGAATCAGCGCCAATTTCATCCGTGTGAATGGGCCCTAAAGCATAACATATATCAGTGTTAGTAAATTTGGGCCACACCATTTAGGTTATTTTTTATTTTGAAAGTGAAATAAGGAGTCTGAGTGGTAACTGAGGGTAAAGCCTTTTCTGTTGCACCATTTTTGATAAATCTCCCTTGATTTCGTTTTCTTTATTATTGCTCCTTGTGTTCACAAAAGTTGCAATTTTTTTTTTTTTGCTCAAAAATTTTTAATTTTTTTTTAATGTTTTTTTTGTGCCAGATCAATAGGTGCAAGGCATAATAAACCTGCCCTATTACATCCTGACATCTTGAAAAAAATCTAAACTCATTAGGCTGTGTTTACACGGTGCTTCTTTTTTTATACTGAACTGCACGCAGCTGTTAATTGCAGTAATAAGTCGCACATGTTACGATACATTTCACCTGTATGCTAATAGCCATTACATGGAAACCTCGGGTTTACTGACATAATTGCAATTAAAAACTGCTCTGCCTTTATAGAAATATATTATTTATATTATTTAATTAATATCTATCATTTAACACTGTCATTGTAGTTATTTTTACAGTATTTTTTTTCTTTCTATCTGCATAATATTTAGTATTACCATCTATGCATTGTTGTGACATTGTATCTATTAGAATGGTTTGGCGGTCTGGTTTCTAAGATCATGTTTATTGTGTATTATTTCATGTCTTTGTTGCTTTTTTTTATTGCACTTGACTAATTTACACATGTGACATAAATCTGCCAGTGGCCGCTTGTCTCATTACAAAGTGGTTAAAGCTAATCTGATGGCAGCAGACATCCATGTCCGTTATCAACAGATGGGGTGATGTAACCTCGCTGCATCTTGATGATCCCTGACCTAAAGCTTTGATGACATGGCACATCAGCCATTAATTGTTTACGCTGCTACTGCTCATTTATTTCTGACACCCGCTACATATGTGGCCCCCACACCAGTAGGCGATTCAATGACTTTAATATACACTTGTATTTTAATAAGCTTGTAGCAGATTTTTTTATCATCACAGTGGGGCATTACACTCCAGCAGTATCTCAAATGTGTAAAACGGACTGTAAACTGTTGGTCTAAGTGAGCGTTCCCATTGTGCTTTAGACTAAGGCCACACGTTGTGGAAATGTAGTGAAAAAAACATTGCATTTTACAGTACCAGCTAATTCTAAGGAATCCCATCCACACATTGCAGAAACATACGCACAGTGGACACGCTGCAAATTGCATCATGTCATTTATACCTACAGAAACGCCGGTGGTTTTCCTATACAGTGAAGGGAATAAGTATTTGATCCCTTGCTGATTTTGCAAGTTTGCCCACCGACACAGACTTGAACACTCTATAATTTTAAGGGCAGGTTAATTTTAATAGTGAGAGATAGAATATCAAAAATAAAATCCAAAATGTTATAAATTTATTTGCATTTTGCATTGAGAAATAAGTATTTGATCCCTCTGGTAAACAAGACTTAATACTTGGTGGTAAAACCCTTGTTGGCGCGCACAGCGGTCATACGTTTTTTGTAGTTGATGATGAAGTTTGTGCACGTGTCAGGAGGAATTTTGGTCCACTTCTCTTTGGAGATCATCTCTACATCATTAAGATTTTGAGGCTGTCGCTTGGCAACTCGGAGCTTCAGCTCCCTCCATAACCATTAAGAGTTCAGGCAAGACCAAAGAGCTTTCTAAGGATGTCAGGGACAAGATCATAGACCTGAACAAGGATGGAATGGGTTACAAAACCATGTAAGATGCTGGGTGAGAAGGAGACAACTGTTGGTGCAATAGTAAAAAAAAATGATCAATTGACATCGATCTGGGGCGCCATGCAAAATCTCACTTTGTGGGGTATACTTTATCATGAGGAAGGTGAGAGATCAGACTAAAACTATACAGGGGAACTTGTTAATGATCTCATGGCAGCTGGGACCACAGTCACCAAGAAAACCATTGGTAACACATTATGCAGTAATGGGGACCACAAGGTCCCCCTGCTGAAGAAGGCCCATGTGCAGGCCCACCTGAAGTTTTCCAATGAACATCTGGATGATTCTGAGAGTGATTGGGAGAAGGTCCTGGGGTCAGAGGAGATAAAAATTGAGCTCTTTGGCATTAACTCACTGTGTTTGGAGGAAGAGAAATGTTGCCTATGACCCAAAGAACACCGTCCCCACTGTCAAGCATGGAGGTAGAAACATCATGTTTTGGGGGTGTTTCTGTGCTTAGGGTATAGGACTTCTTCACCAGGAAAACGACAGTCACACCCAAAGTTTCAGCACCAATATCCCTCCACTGTCAGAAACGCAAGCCTTACAGCCTAGAGCAATGATGGCGAACCCTTTAGAGACCGAGTGCCCAAACTGCAACCCAAAACCCACTAATTTATTACAAAGTGCCAACACAGCAATTTAACCTTAATAATGTGCAGATCCACAGTTGCACACAATTACAGACCTGCAAAATATGGTCATAGGAATGCGGCTTTATAGAGCTTTCAGCTCTACTGTGACCCCCACACAGTCCAACCTGCTTCACAGTGGCCCCCACACAGTATAATCTGCTCCATGGTGGCCCCCACATAGTATAATCTGCTTCACAGTGGTCCCCACACAGTATAATCTGCTCCATGGTGGCCCCCACACAGTATAATCTGCTCCATGGTGGCCCCCACATAGTATAATCTGCTACACAGTGGCCCCCACACAGTATAATCTGCTGCACAGTGGTCCCCACACAATATAATCTGCTGCACAGTGATCCCCACACAGTATAATCTGCTCCATGGTGGCCCCCACACAGTATAATCTGCTGCACAGTGATCCCCACACAGTATAATCTGCTTCACAGTGATCCCCACACACTATAATCTGCTACACAGTGGCCCCCACACAGTATAATCTGTTCCACGGATGGGTGCCCAAAGAGAGGGCTCCGTGCCATAGGTTCGCCATCACGGGCCTAGAGTCATCATTAAACTGTGAATAACTTGATCTGTGAGGTCGGTGGTCCTTACAGTCCAACAATACCACACACACCTCTGAGGACATGAAAGTCCCTCTTTAAAGGCACCAAATTGTCAAATTTACATCAAAATATTCATCCAAAGTAAGCCGGCAAAAGGTAGCATAAGGAAAAGAAAAGTGTCTAACAAGATGGACCAGATCATTCACACAGCATGAGACCCTTCCTCCTGCCTTGTTTAGTTTTATTGGACATTTAAGTAATAATAATACAACAATAATACATTTACCCCCATGTGTTTAGTTATACAGAAATACAGAAAGATGGGATATGCTGCCCAATAAATAGGCAGATTCAGTGTTCTTGGAAAGTTGGGTGACCTACGTGTTATGATGTCGACTACTTTAGGTTGGGTCAGCCAGCTTTTCTAAAAACAGAATTTTTTGACTTCTTGATAATTCAAGGATTTATACTGGGGAAGTTTTGGATTTTAGCTGGACGTGTTCTTTGGATCTTTGCATTAGTGACACCTGCAGTCTACAGGAAGGTACTGCATTATTCATGACCTGGGAGCTGGAGATGGAATTGAAGTGGATTTAAGCATGGATCAAAAGATTTAAGCTATAAAATTGAAAGAACAACATATGATCTTCATGACAAATCGGTGCATATTGTGAAGGACCCTTCTGCTGCGGTTTCTTGGGTCTTCAGCAGATGTCTGACTGGAGGGGGTAAAAATGACTGACAACCCTTGGGCCTCACAAAATGGAATCTCATTTGCATACTATAAACTGCCATAAACACTCATGTTTAGTTTTCTGATGGAAATTCATGGCTGTAGGGAATCTGTGATTTAGGCTGCACTGGTGTTGGATCATCCCAGTTGCCATTGGAAGCAATTCTGTTAATAACTCTATAGGAGTGAATTGCAATTTTTGTAAGATTCTTGTAAATCTGTTGAGTTACAGGAACACACGAAACCTTCAACAACTTTTATATATTTCTTTTTTGCTTAGTGGAGCACATAACAAGCCTTGGCTACTCAATACATACCAACTACTTGGTTCCCATAACACTATAACCTGGTACATTATATATCTCAGTGAAACCAGCTGTATGGGAAGGGGATCTCACTATTGGATTGGATGCCTTTATCAGGGGTAGAACATGATCTCTTGGTGCCCAAGATAGGGTTTACAGACCATGCCCCATCAACCTTGGTCTTCGTAGAATGAATGCACAACCATCCATTTAATCCCCCCTTGCCATGATGACAGGTGGTGCTCATTGTCCCTTATACCTGTAGCATTATGACACCATCCAGTTGGTTGTACAAAGAAATTTAAGGCCCTATCACGTTGGCAGATGAACATGGGAGATCCTGTGATGTCCATGTCCTCAATTAGCTGACGAACAAACCAACACTCATTTGATGATTGATTCTATGATTTGTGTGGCCATAAAAATGCTCGTTGGTTGGCAGCACATCTACCTGTGTCACCACAACAATACAAACTGTATGGGAGGTGAATGATCCAATGAACAATTGCTGCTCCCACAAACTGTATGGATTGGGCTGTGTGAAGACTTTCCACCAATTAAAATACTGTATTGTCAAGCGGTGCGCCAATATTAGTCCACGGTAAAAGGACTTTTACACAAAGAGCATTGTTGTAGGATGAATAACTCATAAATTACTCCCCCTTTTCAACGGTTCCTTGGATATCTGCAGACTCACCCTAAGGTGCCCATACACATAAGAGAAAAGTTGGCCAAATCTTCCGGTTCTGGCAAGACCAACCAAATTTGTTTGTATATGTGTTGGTGTTTGCCAATTGTCTACCCAAAGAAAGAGAAGGATTGGACATGATGCATTTCAGAATGCCAAATTCTTTATTTTAATGAGAGATAAGTAGATGGATTATGAATACCATGGGCCCTGGGTGTATGAAGATCGTGGCCCCACACCAGGCTTAAGGTTTCAAGACATTTTGAATTGGATGATTCTCAGCTGAATGATTCTTCATAGGAATATTCATTATAAATCAATTCTCAGTGTTGGGTTTACACACTGCACATGCAAAGCGTATAACATGCACCAAAGTGTGCAACTGCCAAACCCAAGGATCAGATGAGATTAGCTGAAGGAAATTGTATTTTTAATGGTCACACGTACAGGAGGGTGGACTACACTGCAAAAGTGGAACAGACTCCCTGACTATGGGAGCAGCAATTGTTCATTGGATCATTCACCTCTCATTTTTATGGGCAAATGAACCGATCATCAGTGGTATGTTCGTCAGCTATTTGAGGACATGGACATCAGATCAATGATCACAGGGTGTAGACTCACACCACCGACGCTTTGATACAGCTCCCTCACTTACAAGTGCACATAAAATTACAAGTGGCAAACAGGCCCTGTATGGCTTCTCCAAAAAAGCCTTAGGGGTATCTGGGAATGGTCAATTCCTTTGTCTCCACTGAGAACACATGCAGGCTTCACATTGGAGAATGTGCTTGTCTATTGCAGATGCAAAAGAATTGCTGTTGGCCAAGTGTTCGGAAGTAGGGTTGAGCTGATCTTGAGATTTCAGGATTGATTTTAAAATCCGACTTCCTATCATTTTCCAGCCAATCCCGATTGTGAAATTTGCTCGTTTGCCGATCGGGATCTGATCTTTCCCTATCCCGATCGCTCAACCTTAGTCAATGCTTCTCTATAGGAAAATGTGTAAAATAAAAAAGAAAGGGATAGCACCGCGCTGTATATAGTGTAGTAAGTGAGTGAAGTGAGAATAAAATCCAGTTTAATGGTTATTCTCACCTGGCCGGGTTGTGAAGGATCACAACCACCATATAGGTTTTGGAACCGTTTACTAGGGGGTTCCTCCCTGGGGGTAGTGTGAGCTGCAACGTCCAATCACCAAGGTGTGAGGATATGAAGTCAAGGACCATCAACAAGGACTGCGCTTTACCCGTAGGATTTTTGGAGAACTGTATTTTTATTGAGATTCACACACGATGCGTTTCGGGTCACACGACCCTTTTTCAAGTGTATAGGAAATGCCCCGTAGTCTTGAAATGGTGAACGTCACCCAGGAGTCGCTGATGCAGGGGATGTTAGTCCCGTAGATAACTTGTCCTCAATAGAAAATTGCAAATGGTGTCTCCCAGCACGAGTACAGACTCTGAAGTTGTTCTTAATAAAACTTAGCTTTTATTATTTTTTAGCATACAGCTGGTTAAAATTACATTAGTGGCAGTGGGGTCGGTAGACCAAAGCCTACGCGTTTCAGAGCATTGGCTCCTTATTCATAGCAAATCCGAAACGCATAGGCTTTAGTCTACCGACCCCACCGCCACTAATGTAATTTTAACCAGCTGTATGCTAAAAAATAATAAAAGCTAAGTTTTATTAAGAACAACTTCAGAGTCTGTACTCGTGCTGGGAGACACCATTTGCAATTTTCTATTGAGTACAAGTTATCTACGGGAATAACATCACCTGCATCAGCAACTCCTGGGTGACGTTCACCATTTCAAGACTACGGGGCATTTCCTATACACTTGAAAATGGGTCGTGTGACCCGAAACGCGTCGTGTGTGAATCTCAATAAAAATACAGTTCTCCAAAAATCCTACTGGTAAAGCGCAGTCCTTGTTGATGGTCTTTGACTTCATATCTCTATAGGAAAAGTCACTTTTGGGGTTGAGACGATCTTGAGATTTCAAAATCCAATTTCTGATCATTTTCCAGCTGATCGTGAAATTTGCTCGATTGGGATCTGATCTTTCCCGATCCCGATCGCTCAACCCTATTCGGAACTGTATGGTCACCTCTAATCCTGGAACTAGCCAACACTAAACTTTATAGGAAACTTTATTCCAGAGTTCCCATAGGTTTCCACTGTATCTATTGATTTCGAAAACTTTTCTGACTTTTAGACTTTATCTAGTTTAGGTGGGTGACAAGTGGTGGACGTCTACTTTTTGGCAAATATGTCCTAAAAACAGCAACCCTATAAATGAAGACCACTTCAATAGTGCTTAATGCTCTGTTACATACGGGGACATATAATAAATCTATAGGATAATGACTATTATGTTTATATTCCCTTCCAATTTTAGCTAGATGAATGGTTTTAGGAGTTCCACGGTTAATTTCATTAATAAAGAAGTATATATTTCGCGTCTCGGTTGAAGTGTTAACTGCGGCAGTGACACATCCTCTATCTTGTTTGTGTTCTAATCATACATTCATTTTAATATCAGAGGAGTCATTTTGCTCCGTGCTCATTTTTCACCGAACCCCTGCTATTTTTCTTCTCTGGTAATAGATATCATTTCAACAGCTTGACTAACCGGCCTGATATAGAATAGCCCGTAATATATACTGATGTAATGACCATGATAAAATCATTGTGTGCTGATTTTATAAATTAGGGTGAAAATGCGAATGAGCCTGAAAAATGAAGTGCTACTGCATGAATTCCAGGGTTGCTAATGCTTCATACCTTTCTGCTTCATTAAACCAATTTCACGGGGAGATGACTTAGAGGAGGAAGCTGCACTGCTTAAGAGACCCAACAATGGTTTATTGAAAGAAATGGGGCTAAGATTAAATTAAGTGCTACTTGAGAAATATGGAAATGCTTCAAAATCTGCCTCCTAAATGGCGAATTTATACATTTGATAAGTTCGTTCTTTCACATTCGAAGATTTGTCTCATAATTTTTACATGACTGCTAATTAAGGTCAGAATACTTTCTAATCTCCTATTATAAATTGCAGGAAGAAATCTTAAGTTGTTTCCAAAGACGTATTATGCGATAAGGACTTTGGTTAGGAGGAGTGGAAACACATAGGTTTAATGTAGATTTATAATGAAATGTTCTAGTGACAAAAGTTACTTAGTAATGATACAGCAATATTAGAAGCCGATGATAAGAATAGGTATTGTCACATATCGGAGAAAGTTTAGGAGATACTTTTTTGTAGGCTGCCTTGAACAGATGTCATTTGTATAACATGGATTACAGAATATAGACTAGGAACATTTCCAACAAGGTGAGGGGGGCACGTGCACCCTAAATCTGTGCCCCAGTGAAGGAAAGCCAAAAGGTGGCCCATATAAATCAGATTAATATTGAACAAACCTGATTATTTTTGTGGAACCCCCAAACTACAGGTATATCATGTGTATTTTTTGAGAAAAGTAGATTGGGCTGTGGGATTTCAACAAGCCCAATCATTTTGTTTTTTGGGGTTCACACCTGCCCTCAGGTTTCCATTTTTTTGTGTCCCAAAAAACGGAAACTCAATACACTTAAAAAGAGGTTACCCACAGAAACCTACGAACTCCATAGACTATAATGAGGTCCACCATGTTTCCACCCAAAAATGCGAAGAAAAATGTCCTGCTTGCAGGACTTTTTTTTCCGCTTTTTTCAAGCAGAATGGAATCCCAAAATGGTCACAGAGCACAAGTGTAAAACCAGCCTGACAGAGATGTTCCCTCTTCCCATTAATAGCAGTGAGTAGATTCAATACTAAAATGCACCAGAATCATAAAGCAAATTGCAGAAAAAAAAATGTCCTTGCGACACTTTAGAGACACTTTCTATGACATCTGAAAAGGAGTGTGGCTTATACCGAAAGACCTATGATGCAACTCCATATGCTAAAAAATGCACCAAAATTTTGACAAATTTTTGGATGAAAAGTAAGCCAACAAATAGGTGAGAAACTGAATCTAGACAGTCTAAAAATATTCTAAGATCATTCAGTATTAGACACTTTCCTAAATATGATTTTGACTTTCTAAGACCCTATTCACATGGCAGATTTCTTCTGATTCTGCCTCTCATTACTTCCAATGGGAGGCAGAGATCAAATCAAGACTCTGAAGAAATAAGCATCCTCCACGATCTTGCTGTGGAGTCCATGGCTTGAGACTCCACCACTGATTTGGTGCATTTGGTGCCTAATCAGTGGTTGAAAGCCACAATTAGATGCTGATGTAGAGCATCATGTAGTATCAGAAGGACAAACATTGCTATAGGACCTTCTCAGATAAGACCTGCAACAGTGAATTCAACTATGGGAAAACTGATAAAAACAGTAATTAAATCCTAAAACTGATCATAAACTTGTCATAACAGTCATTTGAAAGATTGTGTGATCAATAGCGATTCCTCTTAACCGTACAATGCAGTCGCATTCTCAGCCAACGTAGTGTGCATGAGTTTTCAATAAGGAGAGGGGGGTAACCTGCTGCCCAACTCCTCTGGACGTGGCTGATCATGAAGGACATGCTTAGTCCTTCTTTACTCTGACATCTGCTCTCGGAGGACTTGGGAGGCTAGCTATACATATTAGGCGGCCTGCTGATCCCTACAAAATTGACAAGTTTGGTCACCAATACACTGGGGTCACTTTAGGTCCTAGAGTGTAGTAATGGGTCTGGTCCTGGGCATCGTATGTGTGTTCCACTTCACTGCCTGATATCATTGGTCACAGGTCACTGCTGAGATCTGTGATTGGGCTTCAGTGGTCATGTGGAGGGCATTCATGTCTCAAAGATTTGGCACTATATTGGTCACGAGCCCATTTTATGGCAAACCATAAATATGATGGTCAACATAGTTGGTAATTCTGTGATACCAAGCCGCGTAGCTATAGGAGGTGCAGAGTCACTACCAGACCCTGGAGCCTCAAGGGCCTCAAGTCCTCTCTAAAACATAAGAAAACAACTGTATTATATAAAGAACATGATAAATATCCTGTTTAATATTTGGCATTGGGGCCCAGAAGATTGAAGTTACACCTGTGGTTACACCTTCGTATACTTGCATCGGTTTCTGCATTGTGTTGATATGCTAAAATTATAGATTTTGTTTCCATTTGTCATCCTGAAGATTACAAAGATATCACTGAAATTTGCCCACCGAGGCCATTTTTAAATTGACTGACAAATGGAACGTGTTAAAAATGTTTGCAATAACGGAGCCCTTGTTGTCTATGGATGGCGGAGTGTGCTAGCACAAAGGGATTCATTCATTAAAAGGAAGCTTATGCGTGCACAAGTTTTTAAATACATTATTTGAAAGAACGATAGAAACAGCGAGGGGGAAACTGCCATTTTTGACTCCTCCGTCACAATGAAGACTCTGTGTTCAAGTGTCTGAGGCACTGGGACTCGATCCAACATGAGCTGATTAGTTCAGGATACATGTATGGACCTAAATTGTCTCAGCAATGTGATAAATGGACTATGTTCACCAGACATCTGTAGGATTACACCTCAGCCATACCTCTAGTAATCAATGTGTACAGTCACTAATGGTCTATTCTCCTCACATGAAGCATTAACAACAAATTACTCTAAAAATGGAGTCTTTAAAAGAATTAGCTTTCTATGAAAAGTTAACAGTACCAACTGTGTTTGAATCGACTGAAGATGGAACCCACCAGGTATTTACCAAATAGGAGAACTCTATGGATCTGATCTCAAATTTTTTAAAAAATTCCAATTTTGGTTCTCAGATTTCGTCTGGACCAACTTTTAAACAAATCTTTCTGGAATTGGTTTCACGACAGTAGCAATAGCTGTGGTCAGGTCCAGTTGATCTTTATCTTTAATAGGGAGAGGCCCGTTTTTGCAACTTTTTTTATTTTGTTCAACCAGTACGAATGAAAGGAACGGACATTGTAAATATGTTCAATGGAAACAAAGCAATGGCAGATTCTTGCTCTTATAAAGTCACTGAAATGGTTAAAAGATAACTACTAGTTTGGTCAGCTGGACAGCAGGGTATCTCCGTAGTGTCAGCAGGTAGATGAGATTTTAGGTTACTAAGCAATGGATTCTCTCATGGAAAAAAATGCAAAAATATATAATGTCTTGAAGAATTGGTGTGTTTCTGTTTTTTTTGAAGGCACTTGGTAGATCCCTTTAAACTGAATCACGTGTTATGGCAGAAATCTTGTACATATTGGAGAGTAATCTATAGGAATTCCAAAAAGGGGCACCCCCACTAAATAGGATAAAACATAACCTTTATTTATAATGTTTTTTAAAAAATTAAAATACCCCAACACAGTATTCGGCCCCTACAATTCTTGCAAAGGGCATTGAATAAGAGTGAATTAAATTCACTCTTATTCAATCTGTAGAGTGGATAGACACACTTACACATATGCCCTTTGCAAGAATTGTAGGGGCCGAATACTGTGTTGGGGTATTTTAATTTTTAAAAAAACTTTATAAATAAAGGTTACGTTTTATCCTATTTAGTGGGGGTGCCCCCTTTTTGGAATTATTGTAAAATTGGTAACCCTTGATGCAGTGTGTTCTAGAGTAATCTATAGGCCCAGAATGAAGAAAGATGACAGTATCTCAAGAAAACTTGACTTCATATTGATAAAAGTTGCGTCAAAAGTTTAACATCCCCCGGCCATAGTTCCCCCAAACGTTTATCTACTTGAAAGACTCAGGGTAACTTTATTTAGGCACCAATGGAAATGAATATTAGCTAGATTTTTTTTTTATTAATCTATATTCTGTTCAAATATAGATCCTTTTTTTAATTTTTTAATTTATACCTGGTATATCAAAGCTGGATAGATCGAAAAGCATCAATAAAAGGGATGTGTAATGGCGGGGGTCTTTAATTGCAATTGTACCACTTCTCCCAGAAAGCATCCTCCTAACTTACACAAAAGAGGGACATAATTTATCTCATTCCCATCCATTTTTCTTTCTATTCCCACACAATATAATGGCGCTACAGTCACCTTATCATGATAAGACCCCACATTATAATATTTCCCTCCAATTTCCCCCACAGTTTGAATTCCCTCTTCTGGTGCACCCCCAATTTACTGTCCCTTCCAGTTGCCCCCAGTTTAATTTCCCCTGAAGTTGCCACCAGTTTAATGTCCCCCTCCAGCTTCCCCCAGTTTAATGTCCCCCTCCAGCTACGCCCACAGGGGGAGACATCATGGAGCTGCATGCATGGTGTGAATGACATCATCACATCGCATCTATAGCTCCTGTAGCACACAGGCGTGGAACGATGAAGCAGGGAGCAGATGGCCCCTGCTTCACCATTGTATCCAACTTGAATACATGCCAGGACATACCTCCCACTAACTGGGAACTGGGACAGGACCCAAAATCTGGGCCTGTCCCGCTGAATCTCGCGGGATGATTGGGAGTTATACCAGCAAACACCATCCTCTGGTTACCTTGAATTCTCACTGAGCAGTCCATGCTTCTCCATCTAGTTGTCCTCCAGGCAGTCCATAGGCTGAGCTTGCCCTCTTTTTCAGAGACTCAAGAGTTTTTAGGTGTATACCTGTGAGCCCTGCCAAGCCAAATTTCAAGTAGCTCATACCTATATAATCCTGAGACACAGAGGACATTTTTTTAATAAGAACAGAATGCTGCTAAATAAAAAATTAAATAAAAGCAATACTACCCTGTCCAATCCTTCACTCTACAACTGACTGGTCTGTGTTCACATCCCTGCAGTAATGGCGTCCTGTATATACATGTGCCCACTGCATCCAATGGCAGCCCTCAGTGGTGATGACAACACGTACGGCACAAAACTACTAAGGCAGCACTTTTCTCTACGCATTTTCCATGTGTAAATTGAGTGTAAATCACACGGACCCTATTATAGTCTATGGAGTCTGGGGGTTTCCTAAGGTAACCACTTTTATATGCGGATTAGGTTTCTATTCGGGGGTCCCCGAGCGGACTCCCTGAACGAAAACCTATGTGTAGATGTGAACTGGGCCTAAGACCAGATGTCACAAGCATGTACTGCATGCCAGTATTGTCGGAAATTTCAATAAAGATTGGATTGGACCATTGGATCAGAAGAGCTGGGGCAGAATAGGACTGTTCAGGTAAGTATTGCTTTTTTATTTCAACAACTTTCCTACTTTTGGCAAACATTTTGTTAATTTCCAAAAACCCCTTTAAGACAATACCCCCCCACTTTGCATTTATGTAAATTAATATCAAACTGCTGCAAAAATGTCCTTGATTTATGTATTAGAGCAAAAAAAAAAAAAAATCATCAAAATAATTCCTAGAGATTTAAAATTGAGTTCTCCTTAAGACAGACACACAATATAAACACATTACGTCACCTAATGTCATCTGACTCGGCTTCACCCCTCTAAGGCTTCTCTGCTGGATAACTGGCCCTGTGCTTGGCGCTAAAAACTGAAAATTGATTATTTTAATACAAAATTCCTGAATGAAAGAGGTTCCTGGCCTTTCCTGCGCTGTTGAATAATGCATGTGGGAGAAAGCAAATAGCAGCAGAGGGTCTCAGCTGCTAGAACAATAGGGAGCGCACAGAGCTGAGGGGGCACATTAGTTTATCATTGCCTTGTCAATCCTCATAGCTTGGGAATCGTGGGATAGCCTGGGCAGCAGCAGCTGTTCAACGTGCGGTACACCGACTGCAGAGCTTTGGAGTTTCAAATAGATTTATACCAGAAAAACAAGTTATTGGGTCGTTCCTGAAGCTTCAGAGAATGAGGTTCTCAACTTTTAATCACAAGGGAAATCTGGATGATACTGACTTGGTAGAGTGGAATTTGTCATCTAACTAGAGCCACATTAGTATTTATGTCCTGAGTCCTATGTAACACCACAGATAGCACATTCATGACATCATGGTGAGTTGGGCCAGTAGACACTTTGCAGCTGGGACACATCTGCAATTACCATATCAATAACGTATCATACATTTTAGGATGGGGTGTTTCTTTTCTATAATGTAGATTAGATAACCATTTCTACATGCATATGGCAAGAAGCTTTGTAGCCCAGGATTTTTGACAATTAGAAAAAGCTAAGGGTTAAAGGGATTCTATCATTAGAATTCCATTTTTAACTAAGTATACGCAGGAATAGCCTTAAAAGAGGCTATTATTCTCTTACCTGTATTATTCTGATCCACGTCACCGTTCCTGAGAAATATCTTCCTTATTCCTTATGGAAATGAGTTTTCAGACAGCACTGGGGGCGTCCCCTGTGCTGTTTCAAAACTCTCCAGCAATGCCTTCATCTTCTTCTCCAGACCGCCTCTTCTCTTCCTCTGTGGTTGAATGGGAGAGGCCACAGGAAAATGCCCGATGGACATGCACGGTTGGTGTTTTTGGATGAAGCTGACATGTGGAGTAGAGGTGATCTGCAGAAGAAGATGGAGGTGTCGCTGGGGAGTTTATGAACAGCACAGAGAACGCCCCCAGTGCTGTGAGAAAACTCATTTACACAAGAAAAAAAGACGATATTTCTAAGGAACGGTAGCACGGATCAGAATATTAAAGGTAAGAGAAGAATAGCCTTTCTTAAAGGGATTCTACTACTAAAACACATTTTTTTCTAGTTAACACATCGGAATAGCCTTTAGAAAGGCTATTCGTCTCCTACCTTTGGAAGTGCTCTCCACCGTGCCATTCGTTCAAAATACCGGTTTGTACCGGTATGCTAATGAGTTCTCTCGCAGCGATGGGGGCGTCCCCCATCGCAGGAGCAGCGATGGGAGTGTCCCCATTGCAGCTCGAAAACCGACGGCAGCGCCGCCTCTATGGTCTTCTGTATCCTCCCCTTCCTTCTTCAGCGTCCTGTCGGAGGCAGTACGCTCTGTTCGGCGAAGATTGCCGAACGTACTGCGCATGCGCGAAATTGCAGTGCCCGCACTATGGCTGGGACCGCAATTTCGTGCATGCGCAGTACGTTCGGCAATCTTCGCCGAACAGAGCGTACTGCGCAGGCCTCCGACAGGATGCTGAAGAAGAAAGGGGAGGATACCAAACACCATAGAGGTGGCGCTGCGGTCGGTTTTCGAGCTGCAATGGGGACGCCCCCATCGCTGCGAGAGAACTCATTAGCATACCGGTACAAACCGGTATTTTGAACGAACGGCGCGGCGGAGAGCACTTCTAAAGGTAGGAGACGAATAGCCTTTCTAAAGGCTATTCCGACGTGTTAACTAGAAAAAAATGTGTTTTAGTGCTAGAATCCCTTTAAGACTATTCATACATGTACTTAGTTAAAAAAGGGTATTCTAATGATAGAATCCCTTTAAAGCTAAGACCCCATGTTGTGGAAATGCAGTGTTTCGGCCTCTACAGCAACACAACATGAAAATGCTATGATTTGTGACATCGCCCACATTACAGATACATTTTAGATCCTGGAAGATGGAGTGTTTCCAAAAACACATCATGCTAATTTTACTTGCAAAAACAACGTATTTTCCCATAGACTGGTTTTTTTGTACAACAATTGTTTTTCCTGTGATTCCCTATGTGGGGCCTTAGTCTACAGCAGTTCTTAGACATTTGTTTTTTTTTTTAACAGACTGTACCTTGTAGTAAATGAGTTCAATTATCAAATCCCAAAAATCTACATAAATCAATAAAATCCACCACATCTAATCAATATATGAGCAACTAAAATGCATTATTGTGACAGCACAAGAATCAGAGAAACCCCCGGGTAGGCTACAGGAAGTGTAACAAAAAAAAATCATAGTGACCCGTCCCCAGAGCTCCACTGTCCGCTGTCAGTGTCTATCCGGTTGCGTGCCTCTTGTCACTGGAAATCCTGCGCTCCATTAAGCCAATCAGTGATCCCATTGGTTAGGACTTCCGACGCTGCAAAGTGCGGAACATTGCAGAACAAAAACTGCAGCTGAAAATCTGCAAATTCGAAAATGCTTGCGTTTTTGAAAATCGCAGTATGTCAATTATACCAAGAGAAATGCTTTTTGGTTGTGGCTCACTACGTGGGGTCTTAGCCTAAGTAGTGACTGGATCAGAAAACTTTATCAAAGGGATGAGAATGCTTAAAGGAGTATTCCACTTTGAGCAAGATACCTCCTATTTAAAGGATAGGGCATAACTTGCTGATCGCTGGGACCCAAATCAATTATGAGAATTAGGATGCCTTACACCACTGTCTTGAATGGAGCAGCAAGATGGACAATGTGCACAGCTCCATTCATTTCAATGGGACTGTCAGAGTACTGAGTGCTCAGCGTTTTTTTATCTGCGTTCCTCAACGTGGGCCTTAGACTTAAATGGTAAATCTATTATATATTATTCAGGAGGAGGGACACACAAGAGGAACACACTGCTGAATTGCTTATATGCTTTTCAGCTAAAAACTGTCGCAGCAAAGACAACCTGAATCACTGCAGAATTAAACAGATCTCATCCACGTTTTGATGAATTTACTATTCAAAGGATTAAAGCAAGTTGTAATTCTTTGAATAGTAAATTCATCAAAACATGTGGATGAGATCTGTTTAATACCGGTGACCCACATTGTGAAAATACAGTGTTTTGGCCAAGATGGAAACGCAACGCCAAAAAAACACAACTTTTACGTTACCTGCAAAATGGATGGGATTCTGGATAATCCCATCCACACATTGCAGAAAAATATCCGCAGTGTAATACACTGGAGTTTTCTGTACAGGTACAATAGAGACAGGAAGTCTGCAGAAGAAAACTGTGACGCATTTCCATTGTGGTCTTTTCCGCAGCTTTTTTTGCAGCAATTTGCTGTGTGGGGTCTTAGCCTTAATGTCGCCCACTATACTACTTCTGTAGGACTGGTGAATTCCTGGAGACTAAATTGTTTCATTACTGCTTGTTTGCCACAACCTTCTCACAAACACTCCAAAAAGCCATAGGAGAGTACCAAGGCAACTTGTGGGATTGTGCTCATTTCTGTACCTTTCCCACAAAGCATATTCAGTGGAAAAATGAATTTGAATTTTTTTCAGCTTGGCCTTTGGTTTTAGAAACTCGCAAAATTATGGAGGCACCGAGTCAGCGCGTTGTTGTAAGTTAATGTTGTTAGGGAATTGCTGAGATGACAATTCCCCCAATAGCTGCTGGAGAACCCTGGAGGAAGGGGCACAAGAGACAGTGAGCCCTAAGCTGAAGCCCCCCCACTGTCCCTTCCTCTTGCCAGGCCCTATCCTATGTAATAGGTGGCAACTTGGAGACGATCACTTCCTATATATGTGACACACAAAATACAGACACGGAAAACAACAACAACAAAGGGAGGTCAGCTAGCCAGGGTTCGGTAACAGTTGAGCAATGCAGCGCCAAATCGAAGTCCAAAAGAATAGTCAATAGGAAAAGCCAAGGTCAGGATTAAGAATACAAGAAATATAACAGCAAGAGAAAGCCAGCAAGCACGAGGCAATAACAGGCACCAGTGTGAATGTGAGCCAAGACCTGACCTGATAGGAAGGCAGGCTGTCAATAACTGGGCAAGACCAAATTTAACCACTTCATGGACAGAGGAAGACAAGGGCAGAAGACGGGTGTGGTGCAAATTCAATTAAAAAACTAGAGCCGTGTTCACACAGTGCAACCAAAAACTCTAAACAAGGAACTAAACTATACACACCTCCTGCACCGCCATATGCGAGCAGAGGGTGGTGTAGTGACCTGAACAGGCAGAGATGTTACAAATGTGTTGTCTTTAGAGATGGTGATGTACTCAGGGCACCTGTTGGGAGTAGAACCATAACCTCTGCAAAACTGTGCAGAGGTTGTTGGCCCCCTTCTTTCTGCGCTCTTGGTCCCCTGCTTCTGGGTCTCGGAAGGCAGACCGGAATCTCTGATGTGACTTGCAGAGGTTGTCAGTCTCCTCCTGAGACAGACCAGGGACTTCCAGTATTATTGGCTTGGCGGCGAGCCGTAGCCTATTTAAAATGAGCTCTTGCTCTGGACCACCGCTGGCTATTTAGTGTGTTGTGTTCCTGATAGTAAGCATTTCTCCTGTTATCTGGTTGCCTCGTTTTCTGACCCCTTGCTTTGACTTCTTACTCTGTTTCTTGCCTCTTGATTTTTGTACAGTGTCTACTCCTGTTGATGACCCCGGCTTGCCTGTAGACCTCTGTTCCCTGAACCAGATTCTATGCTGCTCTTCTCTCCTGTTACCAAGTCAGCCTGTTTGACCTTCCCTCCGGATTACTCTCTGTACTGCACTGCTCTCACGTTGATGACTCGTATTGGACGACTATGCTTTGGTAGTCTGCTGCCACCTGTTGAATACCAGCCACCACTGCCTTTTGGTTCCTTGGATGTGCACCGCTACATTGATCTGCTGGTAAGAGTTCCAAGTTTCTGGTTCTACTGTGATTTGAGGTGCGTTGTGTGTCTGGCATTCCCTGACCAGTACTGCTCTGCCTGGCAGTGCTGCCAAGTCCACCCCTACCATCTGGGGCTTTGGTGAACATCACTGTGGGGTTGGAGTTGGTGTGGCCCAGTTGGTGTTGGACATACAGCGCCATGTTTGCCATTTTGATCAGTGTGTCTAGTGCTGGTTCTCACTTTTGCCTTGGAAATGCTATCCTAACAGTACTCCTACCAAATAATTTTCCAAGAAAGCACTCCTGTTTTGAATTGCTGATGTAGTCGCTTGAGGTCATGAGATACCTGGATGCTCATGCTGCAGCAGTTGCATATTTTGTTGTCATGTCCTTGCTAGACCCCATTGAGCAGGGACTATTGGGGAATCCTGAGAACAGAGTGGGATTCAGAAGAGTATCACTAAGTTTCTTATTGTATAGCATTGTAAATTTTTTGTAAGATATTTCACGGGACTGGTTACATTACATTTATTAGGATTTATAACTATAAGTTGCCTCTTGGGACACCCCGAATGTTGCTGCCAGTACATTATGAGGGAAGCCATTACGAGGTAACAACATTATACAAAGTCAATTATTGAATTTCAAGGTCAAAATTGGCAAAATGAAAATATTTCAATATGGCTTTGTTGGTTTTTTTGTTTATTTTAATTCTTTTTTATATACATTAGGCATAATTCCAATGTCATACAGGTGTGAATATAGGTTTTGTCTTAAGGTCCTTCACAAAGTAAAATCCCTCCGAGTATACAAATAGGATGCCACCGTTTATAGAAAAGCGTTTCATTTCCTCCATACAGTACACTCCTCCGTATTCGGAAATCCATTTACATACAAAGTACATATTTTATAGTAAGAATGACTTTATGTAAATATCTCCCATAGACTGCAAAAATCCTAATTGTTTATCCCATACTTGGATAATAATTCTATTTAATATCCCCACTCTTAACAAAGCCTTTTTTGTTATCATATTTATTTAGTTCTTGTGCTTTTTCGGAAAATAAGATTAATGCATTCAGTCTATTTCACAGGTATATTATAATGATTAGGCCATAGCTCTTACAGTTCGGGCTGCTCGGAAGAATGGCCAGTTGGAGTCTTTCAGATGGTAATTATTGAAGATTAACACTGGGAATTCAATGTTCTACAGCTTTCCGAGAAGAACGTATTTACTGGCACTTGCTTAAAAATGTATCTCACTGATCCTGGTTAAGAAAGGGGGGAAGAAAACCCTCGCATTTACTTTTTGCAATAAATCAGAAGCAAAAATATTCCCATTTCCCGGGCGGTGTGTCATTTGGAATGTCATTCATGTTGCTGTAATTGCAGAATGAAGTAATTTTCAGATTTATGTTGCTGGCCTTTTATTTTATCATATTAACATATTACCTAAGAGTAGAATGAATACTCTCTTTTGGGACATTGACATGAAATTAAATTTTGGAAGTGCATTGTAAGTAGAGACGGGCAAATCAGTTCAGAATGAACTATATTTAGCCAGAATTACTGAAAAGTTTGGGATATGGTTCAGGCAAACAGGTTCTACATGGTGCCAAAGTGTTCAGAGTTGTCCTATGTTTCCCTGAGTCCTAACAAACATTCCTTAGCGTTGCTATACTGTATCTGTATAGTAGCCCTATTGAACATTTGTTGGGGCCACTATACTGTATACACCACCCAGTGTGTCTGGGGATTGGCAGTGAGAAGTATTCACCACTAGAGATGAGTGAGTAGTACTCGATCGAGTAGGTATTCGATCTAATACTACGGTATTCGAAATACTCGTACTCGATCGAGTACCACTCGCTATTTGACTGGAAAAGTTCTATGCAGAACCAGCATTGATTGGCCGAATGCTATACAGTCGGCCAATCAACGCTGGTTCTTCTCCTACCTTTACAAGTCTTCTCCATGCAGCTTCCCTGCAGCGTCTTCCAGCTCTGAATTCACTCTGTCAGGCATCGGGCCTGGGCAGAGCCGGCTGCGTATGCCCGCGCTACAAGAAAATGGGCGCTTTGACTGTAAGCGGCCATTTTCTTGTAGTGCGGGCATGTGCAGTCGTCTTTGCCCAGGCCCGATGCCTAGCAGAGTGAATTCAGAGCCGGAAGATGCCGCGAGGACGCTGCAAGGAGAAGACTTCTCGGAGGATCCAGCCCGACCCTCACTCGTGGACTTGGTAAGTATAATTTGATCGAATGTTGCCTACCCCTGAAACGAGCATTTTCCCTCCATAAACTATAATAGGGTTCGATATTCGATTCGAGTAGTCGAATATTGAGGGGCTACTCGAAACGAATATCGAACCTCGAACATTTTACTGTTCGCTCATCTCTATTCATCACTGATTCACGGAATTCATGAAATCACTGATTCTGTCTAAATGATGGAATTGTAGAATGCTAAAAAAGGGGTTACTCATGGTATTGACTGTGATTAACATATTGAGTTTGAATTCCTCATTGGTAAAATAAGGAGTCCCTGCACTCTCACAAATCTCTATGCACAAAAAGGATTGCTAGTGTTCATTGTCTACAGCCAGCAGTTCATTGTCAGTTTCTCATTCATCTAAAAAAGACAGGGGTTACTAGAGACCATTAGCCAATAAACTGTAGTAACCCCTTTTTGGAGTACAGAACCAAATCATACTGAAGGGATCCCTGCACTCAAGGTGTTATTTACGGTCATGTCAAGACCAAGATTAAATCTTTCTCAACAATCAGCAATTCGATCACAGGTCTCTCCATAATGTTGCTCCTCCCTACATATCTTCCCTATCTATATCTATCACCCAACCCGTGCTCTCCGTTCAGTCAATGATCTAAGACTTACATCCTCTATTATCAGAACCAACCACTCCCGTATCCAAGACTACACCCGAGTTGCATCACTCCTCTGGAATGCTCTACCCCGGACAATCAGATTAACTCCCAATTTCTACTGCTTTAAGCACAAACTAAAGACACATCTTTTCAGACAGGCCTATCACAATTCCTAATGTAAACCCTTCTGCAGTTAGAATTCCTAAAACAAACCCTCCCTTGTTCGCACTCCTACATTATTCCACAGGATATGATGCCTTATAGGACTGTAATCTTATATTTCCAGACATCACCTGTACTTAAAGGAACATGACTGGTGACGGCTCATGCAGCTTTATTTATGTGTAATGAAAATAACCATTAATACAAAAACTGCTGATCCATTGTATAAGTTATGCTACCTCTGATGCCGCCCCTGCTACCTCTTGTGTCACCTCCTCCACCTCAGATTGTAAGCTCTTGTGAGTAGGGCCCCCAGTCCCATTGTGGAAATTGACTTATTATTCTGTAATATCTCATTTTGTCTGTACTTGAACCCCACAATTTGTAAAGTGCTGCAAAATATTTTGGCGCTATATAAATAAAATGATGTTCTCAGTTCTCTCCCATGTGGTGCAAAACAAAAGAAGGAGATAACATAAATGATCCCAAGTTCACAGTGGGTTAAGTGTTCAGTGATACTAGTTGTGATGCTGTGTATCTCTCTGTAGTGGCGTAACTAAAGGGCCCCAGTTCAATCCTTTGTCCGGGGGCCCATATCTCATCCCAACAGCAAATTCTTGATAGTAGTGATGGCTATGGGTGCTAAGGAGTTTAATCCACCTTAGTGTGGTTAGAGGTAATCTGTGGGTCTCCTTGGTTTATGTGCTGGATGGGAACTGCAAACTCAATACTGATGCCAGTGCTTATGGGCCCCCTAAGGCTCCTGGTCCTCGGTGTGACTGCACCCTCTGCACCCCCTCAAGTTACGCCCATGTCTCTCTGTCACAGTGAACTCTAGACCATTGCAGAAAGTGCATAGCAATGAGTTGTGTCCATTACACTGGTTATGTAAATCAAGGTTAAAAGGAGTCCACTCATAAGAATAATAACCAGGTATAAGATTTTTTACCTATAGCTGTACAGTATCTACATCTATGGAGACAAAATTAGTCCCAGATTATATAATGCATACATTCTCACTATTCTTTTCAAGACTACAAACAACTGGTCAACACATCGAGCATCCCAAGGCAATGACCGAGGCCAATAGGTGTTGCAGGATGTGACTGTGTTTGGTTGTAAGCTTTCAGTAGCAGAGAGCACACTAATCCAGGGTACATACACACACTTCTTATCCTCCAGCACTTTTCTTATCTTTGTTGCCTTTAAACATAATCTCCACCCTATCCGAATTTTTCTACCTTTCGAGATAAGAACCCAACTTGTCAACTTCAAGACATACAATATAGGAAGAGTCATGCAAGCTTTCTATTAGGCTGAATTATCTGTTAGATTTGTATAAGGGAAATAACATGGAAAAGCACAGCTAGGTTCTCTCCATAGAATCATATATCGGACCACAGAAATACAAATATTAGCTTACCATCTGCAACAAAAATAGTGCAGTTAGTATGTGATGTCCAAGTGCACCAAATGTTGTAAGGTCTGCCCTTTAGAAAGCCCTTCTATAATACATGGCGGATATAAACCTATCATAGGCTGGCTGGTATTTTTGGCACAGAAAATGTCGCCTATGGCTTATAAATTTGGTATGTGTGTGATATCAGACAATACCCTCAAACCAGTGCCGCACCTCCCATGAGGTGACCTGAAGCGAGCGCTTCAGGCGGCGCTGTGCCAGGGCCTCAGGGAGGGCGGCATTTTTGCTAACCTAAGCCAGTCCAGGACAAGCTGTCCTGGACTGGCTTAGCACGGAGCGGTGGTTTGGGGAGGCCACTGGAGCAGCACTGCTCCAGCAGCCTCCCCGCACGCTCAGGCAGAGCGCAGACAGTCTCCGGGCCTGCTCTCTGCTGGCGAATGGTGCTAAGCCCTGCCCCCTCCGCTAAGCCACACCCCGGATCCGCCCCCTCCCCGGCAAGGGGGGAGGGCGGCTTTCTGCACTTCGCCTCGGGCGGCGAAAGGGGCAGGTTCACCCCTGCCTCAAACTGTAAACTGTCACTGGGACAACATGGTGAGTCACACTAGGTCTACAACAGCATTCATCTCTCCGCTTTTTGGGTCCCCTTGTGGACCCAAATAATGGAAACCTAACCCATTTAAAAAGTGGTTATCCACAGAAATCCAAAGAAATAATCTTAATAATAATGGGATCCACTGGTTTCCGCCCGAAAAATGCAAAGAGAAAAGTCCTGTTTGTAGGACTTTTCTTACTGCATTTTATAAATGGATTTGGGGACAGAAAATTCGAACAAACGGAAGGCGCAGGTGTCTTGCAACATCTGCATGGAGATGTTATGTGCTCCCCTCTTTTGCCTGAATTCCCTCCATGTACTCTGGTTCCTTTTCACATACTGATAGGAGAATTGCCTTCCTATGAAATTGCCTTTATGTGCCTGAGATAGGGAAATTAGATTGTACGTTCCCTTGAGGACAGGGACTAATGTGAGTGATGGCAATCTTTGTACAGCAAAGAAGAATATGTTGTTGTTATATAAGCTATAAATATATGGGGATTGTACTATGTACGGAAATACTAGATTAGTATCTTGCTTTGTTATGAACCCTAATTCTAAGTATACATGTTATTGCCGAGGTGTCCACATTGCATCCAAATTATGCCAGTATCTTTACTTGTATCCCCCTGTGTCGAGTACTGATATACATAGGCTGCCAGTGGTGGAACAAGAACAAACCAGTGAGATGAATTATAAGAAATCCTTATAGGATTTTATTGTCATATACAGTATGCCCAACACACAGTAGCTGTATTTAACTGTTGAGTGTCTCATAGTAAACCGTATACATGTCCACACACAAGCTCACTTTTTGGTAACCATTACTCCTCCAACTAGCTGAAAGTTGATACTTTGATATAAAAGGTATTGAGTACTTATCCTGTAGTTTCAATATCCATCTGACCACACATGTGAGATGTCTCGGTGGTACTTACAGTATGGTCAGATTGACCACTATATCTAAGTCACCTACCAGTACCGATCAATGAAGACTCCTTTTCTATGTCACAAAATAAAACCACATATGGCCAAATGTAATGTCATCATTATCACCTTGGAATCTTAATGTTTTTTTATCAAAATTGATTTTTCTAAATTTTTTTTTTTTTTTTTTTTAGAAACACCACTATTCTAATTTATTATTAATAGGCAAACAAATTAAATTATTAGAAACTATCTCAAATTATCAAATAGTATTTCATATTACGAACAAGTTTATGAAATATGCAAAAATATTACCCATAGAGTAAAGAGATATAAATATGACCCATACAAAGATATTTAATATTACAAATAGAAGTGAGTTGCTCAATTTGTATTGAAGATTTTATGTCGATTTCAATACTGGGACTTGTTTGTAACCTTTTTCATGACCTTTTTGAGTGACTTTAATGATTGTTTTTGGTCTGAACAGCAATCCTTAAATCAAATAAGATAAGGAATCTATACCCTGTGATAGGAAAAGGTATCCATTTTGTTGTCTTATCCCTCGGCGATCTCATCTTCATAGCTTAGGGCAGGTCTTGAGAGTCAGACTGTTTAGAGTTGTCCTCTAAAGTCTTTTTATCCTATATCGGGTGGCCACAGATACAGCTGAAATCTGGCCACCAGGTCCTCTGAAGTGACTGAAGCCCAGGAGGAGGAAGCTTGCTGACCTCATTAGTGAGAGGTAACACAGGTACATTTAGGGTCAGTTCACACGTGAAAACCGCCTAGCTTATTTGTGCGAGGTAAAAAACCTCGAGGAGTTTTTTTGACGCTGTTTTTTGCATTCCACGCGGTTTTTGACGAGGTTTTTGACGCGGTTTTCGCTAGCGGTTTTCGCTAGGGTTTTTTTTCCTATATGTGCTATAGAAACTGCAGGCGAAAACCGCGCGGTTTTTTGCAAAAAACCGTGCGGTTTTGTGTGCAAAAAACCGCGCGGTTTTTTACCGCGCGGTTTTCGCCTCCCATTCACTTCTATGCAATTCTTCAGGCGTTTTCCGCCTGAAGAAAGGTCATGTCGCTTCTTCAGGCGGAAAACGCTAGGAGGAAAAAAAAAGCTAGTGGTCTACATAGACCACCATGTTAAAGGAGAGGTTTTTGAAGCGAATTCCGCTGTCAAAAACCTCCCCTTTGCCCACGTGTGAACTAGCCCTTACAGCTATGCCATAGACTTTCTCACATTACACAACACTTAGTCCTACCTGCTGCCGGTTGTTTCCAAAATGTGTCACATAAAAGAGATCTCTTCAGCAAATACATCTTCTTTGAATGAACAAATCCAATGACAAAACGGAAACAATAGCGAGTCTCTATAAATAAGTCAAGTCTTCTCCTGTTAGCTCTTGTCATGAATTAGAATTTAATTTTAATAAATGTGTTTATCCTCTTCAGCTTGTGTTCTGAGCAAACAAGACTAGAATGGAAAAGTCACTGGAAGACGCTTAATGAAAATTCCACTCACTTTCAGGAGATGTGAGCAAAGTCTATACAAGAAGCCATATTTGTCTGTATGGAACAAGACTCAACCATTACAATGGCATGAAAGGCCATGGAAAATGTAAGCAATCCACAATGACAACATGTCATAGTGACATTAACCCCTTCAGTTTATTACAGTAGTCACTAGGGTTGTAGTATCAGCCCCAAAATAGATGTTTGTTCGTGTTCTAACATTTATAATAAGTTTTAACAAAGCAAATAAAAACAAAATATAATTTTGCAAACTTTATCAATTCAATAAAGGAAACATATAAAAATTGAAAAGATACTAAAATACCATATTGTATGCACATGAGCTAATAAAATATAAATAAAACTCAAATTTAAAATTGCTAATAATAGCGGGATCCTACACATTTGCCATAATTACTATGACAGCTCAATCATTAATTCACCCTAAAAAAAACACTCAAATTAATAATATGGAATCATTCCAACACACGTGTAAAATAAATAACCTATAATGTATCATTAACCCAAGAAAATGATTAATCTCTCTATATTATAAAAATTAGTTTCTGTCTGTCTGTCTGTTCTTTATGCGTGACCAGACGACTGGACCAATCTTCACCAAATTTGACACACAGATATACAGGTGTTCAGGAAGGTTAACCCCTTAAGGACCAGGCCATTTTTTGGTTTCGCATTTTCGTTTTTCCCTCCTCACATTTCAAGAGCCATAACTTTTTCATTTTTCAGTTCACAGAGTCACATGATGGCTTATTGTTTGCGGGACAAATTGTACTTTGTAATGGCACCATTCAATATGCTGTGCAATGTACTGGGAAGCTGGAAAAAAATTCAGAATGAGGCGCAATTGGAGAAAAAATGCACTTGCGCCATTTTCTTATGGGTTTAATTTTTACAGCATTCACTGTTTGGTACAAATGACATGTTACCTGTGTTCTACGTGTCAGTACAAACGCGGTGATACCAAATTTATATAGTATTTGAAATTTTTTGATACTTTTAAAAAAATGATAAACTTTGCAAAATAGAAAAAAAAATTTGTGTCATCATGTTCTAACACCTGTAACTTTTTCATATTTCCATGTATGGAGCTGGTTGTGGTGTCTTTTTATGCGGGACAAGATGACGTTTCTATTGATATCATTTGGGGAAAGATCCGATGGTTTGATCACTTTTTATTCAATTTTTTATAGGAGGCAAAGTGTTGAAAAAAACGCTTTTTGGCTGTTTTTATTTTTTTTGCCGCTACGCCGTTCGCAGTACGGGATAAATGTTTTAATATTCTAATAGTTCAGGCATTTTGGAGCTCAGGGATACCTAATATGTTTATGTTTAATGTTCTTTAATTACTTTTATAGCTGATCTAGGGAAAGGGGGGTGATTTGAACTTTTATATTTTTTTTATTTTTTTAATACTTTTAAAAACTTTTTTTTTTCTTCTGTTACATTTATGATCAGACCCCTTAGGTACCTTGAAACCTAGGGAGTCTGATCGCTCATACTATTCACTGCAATACTACAGTATTGCAGTGAATAGCAGAATCGCAGCACTTCTATTAGAGGCTGCCTCTGGCATCGTCTAATAGATCTAGTGCAGAGACAAGCCTGGAAGCCTTCAATAGGCTTCCGGCTGTCATAGCAACCGATCACCGCCCTCATGTGACGTTCAGGAGGGCGGCGATCGGCAAAACATGGCGGCGCCCATGCCGCCGGCGCCGTTTACACACTGCGGTCACGTTTGACCGCAGTGTGTAAAGGGTTAACAGCAGCGATCGGCTCGGGCACCGACCGCTGCTGTTAGTGGCAGGTCCTGGCTGTATGATACAGCCGGCATCTTCCGTGTATGGAGCGAGCTCAGCGTGTGAGCTCGCTCCATACATCCCCATGCGACCCATGACGTACAGTTACGTCAAGGGTCGCTAAGGGGTTAAAGACCGTTCCGGAGATACAGCTTTCCAAAACAATGACCATCATTAGCTATCACAAACCTGCAGGTCTTTCACTCATATTCCAACTGCCATACACACGGTCACTCCATATGCACAATCCAACACTAATATCCAAACTAAGATACATGCATCAGAGGATTAGATACGTGGCTTAGCACACAGTACCACACGCTGAACGAATAGATACATAGCTTGGCACACAGTACCACGCGCCAGAGGATTATATACGCACCTCTGCACACAGTATCAGATGCCGGAGGATTAGATATGCGCCTATGCACACAGTACAACATGCTGGAGGATAAAATATGCAGCTCTGCACACAAGGTACCACATGCCGGAGGATTAGATATTCACGTCTGCACACAGTTCCACACGCCGGAGGATTAGGTATGTGGCTCAGCACACAGTACCACACTCCGGAGGATTAGATACATGCCTCTTCACATAGTACCACATGCTGGTGGATTAGATACGTGCCTCTGTACACAGTACCACACGCCGGAGGATTAGATACATGCCTCAATACACAATACCACATGCCAGAGGATTAGATACATGGCTCACCACACAGTACCACATGCCAGAGGATTAGATTCGCACCTCACCACACAGTACCACACATCACAGCTTTACTCCAGGTTTCCATAGCAACCCAGACATTTTTCCTTCCATGCTGTATGTCAGCTTTAATTGGGCAGGGCGCTGTGGATAACACTGTTACACAAGGTCACATTCACACAGCTTTACTCCAGGTGTCCATAACAACCAATCGCAGGTTTTTCACTGATATCCAAATAGGGATACACATGATCACATGTTTCTTATGGGTACACACACAAACAACATACAAAATACACCAGTGCAAAACTGGGCAATTCTTATGGGGCCACTACACAAACAAAAAATTAAATATACCCGCGTGAAGCCGAGTCTTCCTGCTAGTCTCTTATATGTATAAAAATTAGTTCCTGTCTGTTCTTTATGCGCGACCAAACAACTGGACCGATCTTCACCACATTTGGCACACAAGTACATCAGATGTCTGGGAAGGTTTTAGACCAGGTCTCAGCTCTCTAGGACTTACCATTCCTGTGATACAGTATTCCCAAAAAATTACCTGCATTAGTCAATAGAATCCTGCAAGTCTTTCACTCATATTCAAACTGCTGTACACACGGTCACATGTCATTTATCAGCCAATAGAAGCTTGCAGGCGCTTTTATTTTTCTTCACCACTGTAGGTCAGCTTTAAAGGCACAGGGCGATGTGGATGACACTGTTACACAAGGTCACATACATACAGTTTTACTCCAGGTTTTTTCACTGATATCCAAACTGAGATACACATGATCACATCACATTTATGGACCAATGTAAACTTGCAGGTTCTTCAGTCTTGACATATACACAGCTTTACACAAGGTTTTAATATACCCCTGCAAAGAAGGGACCTTCTATTATTAATACATAAATAAAGTACTAGTGCAATAAATAAGGAATACATGTCCAAGTTCATTAAAATAAAACCAAATACATAATTGATAATAAGTTATTAAAAATATTGAGTGCTTACCTTGCGGCTTATGCATACAATCTGTATTCCCCCACATGCCTCTTCAATCTTTGGAGGAGAAGTCCTGGAAGTGATGATATTGCCCCCAAAGAACCCTGATTTTAACATCATCCAGTCTGTCTGGGATTACATAAGGAAACAGATGGACTGGAGCAAGCCTATATCCACAGAAGATCTATGGTTAGCCCTCCAAGATGTTTGGAACAACCTCCCTGCCAAATTCCTTCAAAAACTGTCTGTAGAATTGATACTGTTTAGAAGGCGGGGGGGGGGGGGGGGTCACACAAATATTGATGTGATTTAGATTTCACTTTTGTTCATTTACTTCATTTTGTTAGTTGAGTAAAATAAACTATTAACATTTTTATTTTGCAGCATTTTTTTCTATATAAAACTTTTATACAGTACTGTATGTATCAAAGATATAACTTATGTGTTTGACTAGACTTTATTTTAATAGATAAACCGGTATCATTGATCCATTGGTCATAAACTAGAACCCCATAATAATGTCCAATTCTTGATTCTTTAGATATCTTTATTAAATTGGAGAATTTAGTAAAATAAAATATATAGGGATGATAGAAATCAGAAGGATCGCTATTGGATATGCCAATAGATGATCCTAAGACTATTGCCTGCTTATGTGCTACTGTTATCGGTCAACCACATTGTTAGGTCCCTATGGGACCAGCCAGTTGTCAAACAATGACATGTAGTTATGTTGCCAGGGCTAAAGGATCAGGAGCTTTAAGATAAGCCAGCGAATATTTATCTTAAGACACCATCATCTTATAGACATTCTTGAGTCCCAGGTTACTGATCTTGGAGCAGATAATAGTATATGAGACAGAGTTGATGGGTCTAAATATTTGTTTACTTGTTTCTCAACTATGGGCAAAATATTGGGATATGGATCACTATGTAAGAATCCCGCATCCAGTGATAGCTTAATGGTAGGAGAAAACAGGAAAGGTAAGACCAAAAATCTCCCAATGATGTAAAAACGTCCTTTCAAAATGTGTCTGAACCCACAGCAGAAGTATATAAAATCTATGGAATCAACATCAAGGAGTTAATCCAATTTATTTCTTTGCTTATTGACCCATATTGACCAGCAACGGTTCAGTTTATAGTGTGGCATCTGAAGGACCCCAGGGAATTAAACAATCTCCATCCTTCCATTGCTGTAGTTGAGAGATGAGCGAATTAAGCCTTTGGGTCCCAGTTATTGGGAAATTGGAAATCTCTGTTGATAGAAATGGGTAGGTCACTGGTATGTAAATCACATTTCTAGTAATTAAAATCTATAAGTAATGCTGAATGTGTTTTGCATCCTATAGCTTAGGAAGCCAGTGTACATCTAAGCCCACATGCTTCAAAAATTTGATACACATAGATCTATAACAGTTTGGAAGATCACTTTGGGGTATATTTTTAATGCAATGTTATTACAGCAGAATATATCCCGAAAGCACAATATCAATATAGGCTCTTGTGGAAACTCTTGTGGAAATATTATAGGAAACTACTTTAACTATTTTAAGAATTGTTGCATTCATGAATTTAATCAAAAAACAGACTTAAACATGTCAGTAATACCTTAGGAGGTCTTTATGTATTAGATTAATGGTGACCAAACTTGCCATTTTTAGTGGAATTGGACAAGAATCTAATGTGTATGGGAGTCTGAAGACTCTCCGTCAATGGAAGGGGCTGGTAGGAAAAAGGATCAGGATGTTGGACTTCAACATGTCTTTTGCTCTTGGCAATGGTGCAGAGGCTGCAATCACTTCTGGGTTATGGAACCTTATGGGGTCCAAAGCCCTCTCAAAGGGGGGAGGTTCATGCGCTCTGCATGCAATAATGATGTAAGAGGGACCCATTTAGGCAAGGGACAATTTTGATTTAAGGGGCCGAATTAGAAGAGGGACATTTATAGGGAATCTTTTATAAGGGGGCAATAGGAAGCATAGTTGAAGAAGTTAGGTAGGATTAATAAAAAAAAAACTATGCAGGCATCCTCCTCGCCATTCTGTGCTGGGCCAGCCATTTCCTCCATTGCTCTGACTTGCTGCAACAGTAACATTACATCGCCAGGATTGCTAGAGCCAGTCAGCATAGTGAATGTCTGCAGTGGTCCCATCAATGTGACATCACCACTGTATATCATCAATAATGGAACGTCACACAGTAGATTGTGCTTCAAAGTCATTCAGTGTTTTATTAAGTGCTTCGAGTAGAGCTTTTAGGTGAAACGTTTTTTCGGTGCATACAAGCACTTTCATCAGACTCTACATATAAAAAAGGAAATACATACCAGTGAGAAAAAAAATGCACATGATATACAATATATACAACATATGTACAATACAAGGCCCAGATGTAAAGAGGCAGGGAATACAATGGTAGATTTCCACATACTAATACAATAGATCAAGATATATCAAAATATTAAGGAATGAAGACATAATTGAGTGACAGGTAGTGAGGTATATAGTGAACTATAGTAAGCAATAATTGACTTCATAGAAGAAAATGATACTGATGTTGGATTCTTTGATCCTGAGAACTGATTGTCCGATTAAGGTAAAATAAAGATAGTCAAACCTAGAGTAGTAAACAGACGTACACTCACCGGCCACTTTATTAGGTACACCATGCTAGTAACGGTTTGGACCCCCTTTTGCCTTCAGAACTGCCTCAATTCTTCATGGCATAGATTCAACAAGGTGCTGGAAGCATTCCTCAGAGATTTTGGTCCATATTGACATGATGGCATCACACAGTTGCCGCAGATTTGTCGGCTGCACATCCATGATGCGAATCTCCCGTTCCACCACATCCCAAAGATGCTCCTCTATTGGATTGAGATCTGGTGACTGTGGAGGCCATTGGAGTACAGTGAACTCATTGTCATGTTCAAGAAACCAGTCTGAGATGATTCCAGCTTTATGACATGGCATTGCATTATCCTGCTGAAAGTAGCCATCAGATGTTGGGTACATTGTGGTCATAAAGGGATGGACATGGTCAGCAACAATACTCAGGTAGGCTTTGGCGTTGCAACAATGCTCAATTGGTACCAAGGGGCCCAAAGAGTGCCAAGAAAATATTCCCCACACCATGACACCACCAGCACCAGCCTGAACCGTTGATACAAGGCAGGATGGATCCATGCTTTCATGTTGTTGACGCCAAATTCTGACCCTACCATCCGAATGTCGCAGCAGAAATCGAGACTCATCAGACCAGGCAACGTTTTTCCGATCTTCAATTGTCCAATTTCGATGAGCTTGTGCAAATTGTAGCCTCAGTTTCCTGTTCTTAGCTGAAAGGAGTGGCACCCGGTGTGGTCTTCTGCTGCTGTAGCCCATCTGCCTCAAAGTTCGACGTACTGTGCGGCGTTCAGAGATGCTCTTCTGGCTACCTTGGTTGTAACGGGTGGCTATTTGAGTCACTGTTGCCTTTCTATCAGCTCGAACCAGTCTGGCCATTCTCCTCTGACCTCTGGCATCAACAACGCATTTCCGCCCACAGAACTGCCGCTCACTGGATGTTTTTTCTTTTTCGGACCATTCTCTGTAAACCCTAGAGATGGTTGTGCGTGAAAATCCCAGTAGATCAGCAGTTTCTGAAATACTCAGACCAGCCCTTCTGGCACCAACAACCATGCCACGTTCAAAGGCACTCAAATCACCTTTCTTCCCCATACTGATGCTCGGTTTGAACTGCAGGAGATTTTCTTGACCATGTCTACATGCCTAAATGCACTGAGTTGCCGCCATGTGATTGGCTGATTAGAAATAAAGTGTTAACGAGCAGTTGGACAGGTGTACCTAATAAAGTGGCCGGTGAGTGTATAAGCAATACCTTAAACTGAGGGGTAGAGTAACATACACGGTTTTTCAACATATGACCCCTGGGACAACTTGGATTCTGTCAATAAACAAGGTAGCATGTCAAAATTATTGAATCATTGGTGGCAGAGGAGAAGTTATTAACCACATCAGTAGTTCAGGAAAAGAACCTAGAACTTAGTGGTGCGGATATGACAATATATTGCTTAGCATGATGCTCGTTGCCTAGGTGACTTACCTCCGCTTGTTAGCCCGCAGGGTCCGCTGGAAACGATATAATTGGTGGTCAGTAGCAAGAAGATGGACGCGGCACAAGGAAAACAGCTGTAGCGCTGTGGGGAAGGGCGCGTACAGCGGGTGCCGGAGGTCCGGTATAAAATGGCCAGGCGGCCAATCAGATAAATACCACGGCGCACGCTCAGAACATGCGAGCGATGCGGCCGTGTTTACGGAGAGCCGCACATTCCCAGTGCGTCGCAGTATTGACTAGCGATGGCCGGCACTGTGGCGCATGCGCGGAAGGGCAGAGCTCCGTATAGAGTGTCAGGCAGTGATAGTCATTACAAAGGATAAGATGGATAATGTATAGTGAGTGGCCCCTAGTGGCTGGAGGCTAGAATAACAGGTGATGAACCTTGCTACCGAATAGATAACCAACTGTGGAATATATGAGAAGAGAGAAGTAATTATCAAGACAAAGTGAATAAAAATGAAGATTAAAGCAATAGAGTGCAGACAAAATGGAAAGAGTAGAGGGATAGTTTACATAAAAATAAAAATAAGAAAAATAAGAAAAATACTTGAGAAAAATCAAAAAATACGAGATTGAAAAATAGTACTACTATGACCGGGATATGCCAATTAAAACAAAAGGATACTTTTGTGATTGCGGACCCTGGAGGGTGGATTGTTGCGGGGTGTCAACGAGCCTGTGTGAAAGAAACAAGAACAATATAGTGAGACAAGTGAGGATATGCAATAAACGGCCATAAAATTTGAATCAAATGAAAGCATTGAGATCATAGTCGCGGTTAAGCCCCTTAGGTTCCAATGTCTGTAACCTGTGGATCCAGAAGGCTTCCCTTCTTTTAAGTATGGTGATGCGATTACCGCCCCTTCTAGGAGCTTCCACATGCTCCAACACTTGAAAACGTAATTGTGAGATACTATGTTTCATATTCTCAAAATGGGCTGGGATCGGAAGCAACAGGTTTCGGCACCGGATGTTCGACTTATGTTGCTTGATGCGGTCCCGCACACGTTGGGTAGTCTCCCCAACGTATGCGAGACCGCATGGACACTTTATCAAATACACAACAAAATTTGAGTCACAAGTGAAATAATCTTTCACTGGGATTGCTTGTCCGCTATGAGGATGATATACTTTATCTCCCTTCAGTATATTGGAACATTGGTGGCAATGGAGACATGGGAATGTGCCTTTCACCACTGTATACATACAATGAAGCAGTGAAGACAGCTAGCTCAACGTAGGAATGGAGGGAAGGATCCAGGTAAGTATAAGTGCATTTTTTATTTTTTACACCTCCCCTGTTGACTGCATAAATTTTTTTAAATCCCAGACAAACCCTTTAATATATGGGGGCATTAGGGAGGAGTATTTAAGCATGGGAGCATAATGTAAGGAGTATTAGGGTGTATTAACCTATTAATTTAGGGTCACTATTAATTTAAGTGAGCACGCTGCTGGTATTATTATTGAGGGGCTATATTCATATAAGCAGGCACACGGGGGGGAGTATTATTAATTTAAAGATGCACATAAGGGGTATTATTCATTCTCAGAGTGTTTTGTTTCCATATATATATTTTTTAGAATTGGAAGGACAGCAGGATGGGGACTTGGTATAAGGGACAACAATATGGGTGTACGGAAAAGTGAAGAGCCAAAGATGTCTGGAATACCCACTTTACAGAGACAAGTCACAGCTAGAAGAAGTGGTCATGGTGGTCCAGTTGGAAGAGACAGATGTCACCTTTAAGTCACTAAATTTTTCCTGCATAGTTTTCACGTAAATGGACTGCAGAATCCTGTGTAGACCAGGTATCTACTACAATATGGTCACTGTATGATGGTTATATTGGTATGCTTGGGTTGGGGGCCCACTTGGATGTCTTTTCCCCCACAATACATGTACAATTGTTGGGAGAGATAGCTATTAGCTGAATTAGCATTTGTGATGACTTTAGATCTTAGAATGACCCACACAGAAAGGATAACGTTGCGATAGCTATCACATAAATTCTCAATACTATAACCGTACCATTTTCTACCTTCTGTGATCTATAGTGAATTATTGATTTTCAATTAAAACTCACATTTTATGGTCATTGGGCTTTATTGACAGATTGGTTATTTTATTTATACAGCACCAAGTTAATTCTCACATCATGAGATATTTTTCTTGTAGTCACCTCAATCCATATCCTTATGAGTCTTCCCATCGAATCTCCCTATCTTCGGCACACACACTCTACACCCAATTCCAAAGCCAATCAATTGATCCTGTTCATCTATCACCTCTAATTAGAAACTTAAGAATGTGAACATTTGAAGACTCTACTCTATGATGTCCAACCAGTTATGGTGTCAAGGTGGCGCTTTGTAGACTATCTAATAAGTGTAAAGTTGGAGAAAATGTCATCCCAGACTTAACACATCCTCTCCAGTACTGTCAGTCTTGTTTCCTCTTCTTTGATTGACCTTTGAAACCGAACCTGCTTTGCCCCTAGTGTCTCCTTTGTGGATTCCATGTCAGCTAAGCCGCCTTTCAAAGCACAAGTCAAAATATCTGGTAGCCAATGTGGTAGTTATGAAAACTGAGACAAGTCCTGAGGCACAAGTGTTTGCTGTCGAGAAATGCAAACTATGTAAATTAAATGGAACCTTCACGTGTGTATCAGGACATTCACCTAGGCCATACCATTGGGTATCCATCATGTTGAATATGTAAATGAAATTAGAGTTTTTTATTTATTTATTTATTGCAAAATAGCTCCTTTTTTATATAATAAATGAAAATTATTCCAAAATATAATAAGTAAGAAATGATCAACTAATTTAACAAAATTTAGTTGAAAGACTTGATTTCCCACATCAAAAATCAGGGATTACATAAAATATTGGCTCATTATATTCTTTATACTAATTTTTTATATGTATTTTTAAATTTATCACTAAAACCATTACAGTTTTTGCATTTAGACACATATATTCTAATGTCTTACATTACCTCCAATGAAATAACCATTACATGCTACAAATAATTAGCATTTTAA
This sequence comes from Leptodactylus fuscus, assembly GCF_031893055.1. NCBI lineage: Eukaryota > Metazoa > Chordata > Amphibia > Anura > Leptodactylidae > Leptodactylus > Leptodactylus fuscus. Next base: position 73,589,791 of record NC_134275.1, read on the forward strand.
GTAAATTAATTTATTTACTCTTTAAAAAATATTTCAAGAATTACAAAAACTAATTAAGATTTCGACTTTGTCCCTTTCATTGTGGATAAATTAATTAAAACTATAGTCCAGGTATTTTTAGTCCTTAATCCCAAAGGTCATATTTACAGTCCAAAGGGGCATTTCCTTGTGCCAGATAAGATAAGGATACGGGATGTGTTCAGTTCCAGGTGACCGAAAGGCAACCAGTTGACATAGATAAGTCTTTAGTACAAGTGGAAACCTGCTACCTGAACGTTAGCAAAGAAATGACCAATGTGAATTCCTAGGACAAGTTTTTCAGACTTTGAGTTTCTTGGTGTGGGTTTTTTCTTCCCTAATGAAATGAAGAACCATATTTCAAAAGAATTCCTCCAGTTCTCCACATTAAAACACACATCTGTTCTGAAAACCCAGGTTAACGAGTGATTCCTTTCTTTAGTCTCTACATGAACCTAGACCCTTCTTCACAATTAAACGTAATAGCCCTATGGTGATTGGCCCTAAGCCTGTCATTGCTAACTACTAACCCAGCTGAATGAATCTAATCAATAGAGCAAGGATCGTGGGAGTCTCGTTTCCATTTTTCCTCTACCTACTGGGAGCAATTGTTCTACATCCTTTTGTCTGTCTCCCCATGTGATCAAAAATCTGCTATTCTCCAGCTTATAATGCTCTTCCCAGGAAGAATCAAATGTGAGATTTCAACCTGTAGGCACACACAGATCTGAGCTGCTTACGCTTGGGGTTTTCAAGGGGATCTACATTCAAACCAGCACGACGAAAAAAGAAAGTGGATCTTTCCAAAAGAGTGTATGATCCTTAACTAGAAACTAATAATTACAGTTGTACAAACTGAAGAATTGGATTAACACATCCAGCTGTGTCGGAGGGAAACACCGTAATTAGTAGCACAACAATATTTCACATATTCTAATACACGACGATAAATCAGACACTTATTAAAATCATCATCTGTACCTTACTGAAGTCATATTTCTGAATCCTAAACTTAACACCAAATATTGTTTTAAATTGGCAATTGTTTGGAGACTTATTTTCTATTTTTTGTACTTATTTTTTACTTATTTTTGTACTTTTTTTGAGCCTTGGGGAAAATAAATACACACAGATTTCTTTTCAAGTCTATTTGAAACCTGATATAGATGTTTTAAAAACAGTTTGAACTAGTTATATGGCGTTTTGTCAATTCACTTCAAATACAAAAAATACCACCCAAAGCTAAAAAGAATCATGGCGTATAAAACATATGTTTTACATAGAAATTGCTCTTGCAACATTTATTAGAACTTTTATAGTTACAACTTTTATTAAATAATGATTTAAAATAATTTTACTCCATTTTTTGTATGTAATAGTTATAACATTCTCAACAATGTCTGAAAAAGGCAACATTTTTCATAATATAGATATTGATTTTTTACGTAAATTTGAAATTTTTACATTTACCTATTTTAGGCTATGAAAAGTATTATATAATACAATTCTACTGACTTGAACAACATAAGTTACTGTTACTGGGCACCATCAGGTTTGCACTCTGTTTACATCATAGTATGACCTCACTTCCCCCCAAAAAAAATTTACCAAGATTTAGAGATTTTTTATTTTTTGGTGGTAGCTTTACAAAAAATATGCATTTGGACTAGATAACATATAGAAAGTCCTAGTGTCATTTCCCCTCAATATAATTGGGGCATTGACATTCAGGTACAGTACAATTCATTTATGAGTATTTCTAAAGGTGGGAAACAGTGGCTAGTGTGACTCACAATATTTTTGCCATTTTTAACAAGGCCAATGTCCTGAATCTGGCATATTTATATACTGTAGGGGATTGTAGGGTTATAGGTTGGACTTGATGGACTGATGTCTTCATCCAACCTCATCTACTATGTAACTATGTAACTATATACTGCACTGGAGGTGATTAATACATTTCCCCCAATACCATTGAGAATAAAAGCTTAAACATAGTTGTAAGATCCATGTCCTCATTCTAGTTAACCCTTAAGTCCTATCATGGTGTCTATCATACATCACTATCATACACCTATCATTATGATAGACACCATGATAGTACTTAAGGGTTAACCTTCTGAGCTTTGTTAGGGTTTTTTTCTCATTTTTTTGTGTTGTTATTTTACACTATAATTTTGAATACAATTTCACTTTTAATGGATTCTAATTAAATTCTTATTGTTACATTGTATAGAATGTCTCTAATATTTAGATTTTAACAACAGTAACTCTTAGTCATGGCACTTGTTGAACATGAATTGTTTACGATTTCATTAAAGATGTCGTTTAACTATGTAACAATATTATAAATTTAAAAATTAAATTTCATTATAATTTTTTAAAAATAAAATAGTAAAATCAATTGTTTTGTACAAATAAGAATACTATATTTTTATTTTTTGCAATAAATTGAATCTTTAATGCCATTGTTCTATACATTTCCATCATCTTTGATAATGTGGTATTTTGACATATAGGTAATATTTGTTTAAAATTGACATTCTTGGTGTGTGCCTCATTCTGTCTGTGCCACTTGAACATTATTTATAGACCCTGCATATTCCAGTGACAATGGATTAATTAAACCTTCTAATGGTCTATTATAAACACAAAGAGCTGAAAAGTGAAAACCGGAGTACACCCCCATTCATTCTGCAAGTAAGGTAGAGGTTTTGTGTGTTACTACTCCATTCTTTTCTCTAGCATGGTGTACTAAGAGGGAGCCTTTGTTATTTGTAGGAAGAGATTACCAGAGCTCCACAATAGCTTTGTTTGTGTATTGACTTATCTCCCTTTATTTCTTCTTCATTTTCAAATATTTTTAGGAAAATAAGACCTTGGTAGTATAGAAAAATATTTTTAAAAAACCCCGCGAACTTAGAGAAAAAACCTTAATTTTTAAAACATATTATTATTGTCTGTGCTATAAAAGTTAGTTGTAATCTCTTGGTTCACCCAATAATTGAAAGATAAATAGATAGATAGATAGATAGATAGATAGATAGATAGATAGATAGATACTTTAGATAGTAATTCAAGAGAATAGTAGCAAATAGTAGCAAATTCACAGCTTTACAGTAATGAATAAAACCTTTTTGTTTTTACGTAACATGTTTGGGGTCCTTCCTACTCTCTTGGATTATTCCTTGCAGTGGACTGACAGTTGGGGTCCCAGGGTACGCCCCTGTTTTGCCTTATTTGCAATGTACTGCTATATTTTTTAAATCTAAATAGATATATAGATCGTTTACATATGATACCTTGCTATCTCAAAGGCTACAATTTTTATAAATAAGATGAATCATGATTACTGGGTTAAAAATATCATATTGTTTAGTGTACGCAGCTCTTATGCAATCCTATGTGTCTCCAAAGGCCTGTTTTAGATGGCCGTAACAAGACAGCCAAAACTCATGCGAAGGCCAACCCACTGTAACCTCTTTAATCCAAATTTTGAACCTAATATTAATCTAAATTTTGTTCAGTAGAGCTAAAGGGGGTCTCTCTTTCCCTGTAAGGCCACCTTCATATGGGAACATTTTCCATCAGTATTGCAAGCCGAAATCAGGATGGGTCTAGATACAAGTGTAAAGTTTGGTTCATGCATTTTCACCTTTTGTGCCACCTCCATTTTCTCTTACAATAGGTTCCAACTAGCGTTTAGGTTTCTGTTCTTTGATTCAGTTTGGGACCCGAAAAACAGAAACCCTATCCAGGTTTCCAACTGGTTGCAGAGTTATAATGGGGTCCGCCGGGTTTTTGCCCACTTACAGAACTTTTCTCTTTGCCTATTTTAAGCAGAATAGGGGACAGATTCCCCGAATGCTAGTGTGAACCTAGCATTGGATGGTAAGGGGGCCCTTAGACCTATTGCTTGTATTAATCAAGACTCTGTTTCTCTGTAATGTCTGCTTTTGTCTGTATATGTACTCCCTGATTATGATGCCAAATTAAAATATATATATATATATATATATATATATATATATATATATATATATATTTTATTTTTTTTTAATTCATCTTTTTATTGCAAATTATATCTCAGCTTTCTGACGGTGGCTTGTAGGCAGGCCATGTCTCAACCAGGGACATAGGGCTTAAGCCCAATTAATATTTGAGGGTATTTGATTTCCTGCATCTCTCGAGCATTATGATGGCCTGTAAGTGCTTGAATATTTTTATTTTTTAATCTGTTTTTTGATGGTGACTAGAGCTCCGACCACTACAGGCACAATTCTGGCTCTGGTCCTCCACATTCTGCTCACTTCCATCTCAAGATCTTGTATTTTGTGAGTTTCTCTGCTTATTTCAGCACAAGGTCCTGGTCTGGATCTTATTATTAATACTATTATTATTATTATTATTATTATTATTATTATTATTATTGAAGCACAGCTCTACGATTTGCAGATAAAAACAGGGATATTAAAGGGTATTCCCATTTTAGACATTTATGGCATGTATTTAGGAAATACCACAAATGTCAATGCTGGGATATTCATCCAGAGCTAGGATCTCCAGAACATCTATCATGCTTGTGGAGCTAGCCTTGGGTCAGCATATCCAAGTGAACTTGGAATGAAGCGTTGGCTATTAGAGATGAGCGAACAGTGTTCTATCGAACACGTTCGATCGGATATCAGGGTGTTCGCTATGTTCGAATCGAATCGAACACCGCGTGGTAAAGTGCGCCAAAATTCGATTCCCCTCCCACCTTCCCTGGCGCCTTTTTTGCACCAATAACAGCGCAGGGGAGGTGGGACAGGAACTACGACACCGGGGGCATTGAAAAAAATTGGAAAAAGTCATTGGCTGCCGAAATCAGGTGACCTCCATTTTAGACGAATAGTGGATTTCAAATCCGGGTCATATGAGAATGTGAACTTTGTGACTATGAGACAGGGATAGCTGTACAGGCAGGGATAGCTAGGGATAACCTTTATTTAGGGGGGAATGTTATTAAAAATAACTTTTTGGGGCTCTATCGGGTGTGTAATTGTGATTTTTGTGAGATAAACTTTTTCCCATAGGGATGCATTGGCCAGCGCTAGAGATGAGCGAACAGTGTTCTATCGAACACATGTTCGATCGGATATCAGGGTGTTCGCCATGTTCGAATCGAATCGAACACCACGTGGTAAAGTGCGCCAAAATTCGATTCCCCTCCCACCTTCCCTGGCGCCTTTTTTGCACCAATAACAGCGCAGGGGAGGTGGGACAGGAACTACGACACCGGGGGCATTGAAAAAAATTGGAAAAAGTCATTGGCTGCCGAAATCAGGTGACCTCCATTTTAGACGAATAGTGGATTTCAAATCCGGGTCATATGAGAATGTGAACTTTGTGACTATGAGACAGGGATAGCTGTACAGGCAGGGATAGCTAGGGATAACCTTTATTTAGGGGGGAATGTTATTAAAAATAACTTTTTGGGGCTCTATCGGGTGTGTAATTGTGATTTTTGTGAGATAAACTTTTTCCCATAGGGATGCATTGGCCAGCGCTGATTGGCCGAATTCCGTACTCTGGCCAATCAGTGCTGGCCAATGCATTCTATTAGCTTGATGAAGCAGAGTGTGCACAAGGGTTCAAGCGCACCCTCGGCTCTGATGTAGGAGAGCCGAGGGTGCACTTGAACCCTTGTGCACCCTCAGCTCTGCTACATCAGAGCCGAGGGTGCGCTTGAACCCTTGTGCACACTCTGCTTCATCAAGCTAATAGAATGCATTGGCCAGCGCTGATTGGCCAATGTATTCTATTAGCCTGATGAAGTAGAGCTGAATGTGTGTGCTAAGCACACACATTCAGCTCTACTTCATCGGGCTAATAGAATGCATTGGCCAGCGCTGATTGGCCAGAGTACGGAACTCGACCAATCAGCGCTGGCTCTGCTGGAGGAGGCGGAGTCTAAGATCGCTCCACACCAGTCTCCATTCAGGTCCGACCTTAGACTCCGCCTCCTCCGGCAGAGCCAGCGCTGATTGGCCGAAGGCTGGCCAATGCATTCCTATGCGAATGCAGACTTAGCAGTGCTGAGTCAGTTTTGCTCAACTACACATCTGATGCACACTCGGCACTGCTACATCAGATGTAGCAATCTGATGTAGCAGAGCCGAGGGTGCACTAGAACCCCTGTGCAAACTCAGTTCACGCTAATAGAATGCATTGGCCAGCGCTGATTGGCCAATGCATTCTATTAGCCCGATGAAGTAGAGCTGAATGTGTGTGCTAAGCACACACATTCAGCACTGCTTCATCACACCAATACAATGCATTAGCCAGTGCTGATTGGCCAGAGTACGGAATTCAGCCAATCAGCGCTGGCTCTGCTGGAGGAGGCGGAGTCTAAGGTCGGACCTGAATGGAGACTGGTGTGGAGCGATCTTAGACTCCGCCTCCTCCAGCAGAGCCAGCGCTGATTGGTCGAGTTCCGTACTCTGGCCAATCAGCGCTGGCCAATGCATTCTATTAGCCCGATGAAGTAGAGCTGAATGTGTGTGCTTAGCACACACATTCAGCTCTACTTCATCAGGCTAATAGAATACATTGGCCAATCAGCGCTGGCCAATGCATTCTATTAGCTTGATGAAGCAGAGTGTGCACAAGGGTTCAAGCGCACCCTCGGCTCTGATGTAGCAGAGCTGAGGGTGCACAAGGGTTCAAGTGCACCCTCGGCTCTCCTACATCAGAGCCGAGGGTGCGCTTGAACCCTTGTGCAGCCTCAGCTCTGCTACATCAGAGCCGAGGGTGCGCTTGAACCCTTGTGCACACTCTGCTTCATCAAGCTAATAGAATGCATTGGCCAGCGCTGATTGGCCAGAGTACGGAATTCGGCCAATCAGCGCTGGCTCTGCTGGAGGAGGCGGAGTCTAAGATCGCTCCACACCAGTCTCCATTCAGGTCCGACCTTAGACTCCGCCTCCTCCAGCAGAGCCAGCGCTGATTGGCCGAATTCCGTACTCTGGCCAATCAGCACTGGCTAATGCATTGTATTGGCGTGATGAAGCAGTGCTGAATGTGTGTGCTTAGCACACACATTCAGCTCTACTTCATCGGGCTAATAGAATGCATTGGCCAATCAGCGCTGGCCAATGCATTCTATTAGCGTGAACTGAGTTTGCACAGGGGTTCTAGTGCACCCTCGGCTCTGCTACATCAGATTGCTACATCTGATGTAGCAGTGCCGAGTGTGCATCAGATGTGTAGTTGAGCAAAACTGACTCAGCACTGCTAAGTCTGCATTCGCATAGGAATGCATTGGCCAGCCTTCGGCCAATCAGCGCTGGCTCTGCCGGAGGAGGCGGAGTCTAACGTCGGACCTGAATGGAGACTGGTGTGGAGCGATCTTAGACTCCGCCTCCTCCAGCAGAGCCAGCGCTGATTGGCCGAATTCCGTACTCTGGCCAATCAGCACTGGCTAATGCATTGTATTGGCGTGATGAAGCAGTGCTGAATGTGTGTGCTTAGCACACACATTCAGCTCTACTTCATCGGGCTAATAGAATGCATTGGCCAGCGCTGATTGGCCGAATTCCGTACTCTGGCCAATCAGCACTGGCTAATGCATTGTATTGGCGTGATGAAGCAGTGCTGAATGTGTGTGCTTAGCACACACATTCAGCTCTACTTCATCGGGCTAATAGAATGCATTGGCCAGCGCTGATTGGCCAGAGTACGGAATTCGGCCAATCAGCGCTGGCTCTGCTGGAGGAGGCGGAGTCTAAGATCGCTCCACACCAGTCTCCATTCAGGTCCGACCTTAGACTCCGCCTCCTCCAGCAGAGCCAGCGCTGATTGGCCGAATTCCGTACTCTGGCCAATCAGCACTGGCTAATGCATTGTATTGGCGTGATGAAGCAGTGCTGAATGTGTGTGCTTAGCACACACATTCAGCTCTACTTCATCGGGCTAATAGAATGCATTGGCCAGCGCTGATTGGCCGAATTCCGTACTCTGGCCAATCAGCACTGGCTAATGCATTGTATTGGCGTGATGAAGCAGTGCTGAATGAGTGTGCTTAGCACACACATTCAGCTCTACTTCATCGGGCTAATAGAATGCATTGGCCAATCAGCGCTGGCCAATGCATTCTATTAGCGTGAACTGAGTTTGCACAGGGGTTCTAGTGCACCCTCGGCTCTGCTACATCAGATTGCTACATCTGATGTAGCAGTGCCGAGTGTGCATCAGATGTGTAGTTGAGCAAAACTGACTCAGCACTGCTAAGTCTCTGCATTCGCATAGGAATGCATTGGCCAGCCTTCGGCCAATCAGCGCTGGCTCTGCCGGAGGAGGCGGAGTCTAAGGTCGGACCTGAATGGAGACTGGTGTGGAGCGATCTTAGACTCCGCCTCCTCCAGCAGAGCCAGCGCTGATTGGTCGAGTTCCGTACTCTGGCCAATCAGCACTGGCCAATGCATTTCTATGGGGAAAAGTTAGCTTGCGAAAATCGCAAACTGACAGGGATTTCCATGAAATAAAGTGACTTTTATGCCCCCAGACATGCTTCCCCTGCTGTCCCAGTGTCATTCCAGGGTGTTGGTATCATTTCCTGGGGTGTCATAGTGGACTTGGTGACCCTCCAGACACGAATTTGGGTTTCCCCCTTAACGAGTTTATGTTCCCCATAGACTATAATGGGGTTCGAAACCCATTCGAACACTCGAACAGTGAGCGGCTGTTCGAATCGAATTTCGAACCTCGAACATTTTAGTGTTCGCTCATCTCTATTGGCTATGCATGGGATGTGCCGTAAATTTCTAAAGTGAGAATATCCCTATAAAATATGATCCTATTATTTATCCCAGCATTAGGCTCTACAATAAGCTTAAAGCTTTAATCAAGAACATCTGTTAAACCCCTCACATTAGTCGGCCCCTGGGCAATTAATTATGGCTTCAATTTTAATTGAAACTGAGATTATGTAGGTATTTATCGTTTATTAATAATAATAGGGCAGGGGCTTCATTAATAAGAAAAGGTTGGTTTGATCATTTTCTGACAGAAATTGTAAATCTCCTTCTGCTGGTCGCCAGATAAACACTTTTTGTAATTATGTCATAGTGTTAATTAGTTAGATTAATGACTCTAAGAATCATGTTATCCTCGCACTCGATAACTAATTCCTGATTCTTCTAGGAATACCTCATTTTAAGTGTAAACTATATAGATCTGTTTGGTATTTCATACTATCCTTATCTTATACTAAGACAAATGTATATTTGGAATATTTCACTTTGTAGGATAAATTATATTTATTTCAGTTTACATGTGTATCTAAATGCTAAACCTGAAATAAATCCCTTCAAACTTCTGCCGATTCTAGATAGATGAGGGGAAAATCAACCTAAGCATCCCTAGGTTGGTGGTCATGCCAGTTGCAGGATAGAAGAATCCAACTTTTATTCCCACCAATCTCTTCCTGGACAGTGTCTTAGGTCCTCTGCACTGAACATTCCTGATGTCTTCTTCTGTCCATTTTAATATATACTTCCCATGAAATAATTTTGGAGCATTGTTTAGAGTCAATTGTGTTCTCCCACCAATGAAACGATGAATTGACAGTTCACAGAAGTCTTTATTCCAACTATAACTCACCTCTTCAATATATCTCTATTAAGTGGTGTCTTCGCCCAACTATCACACCATCTCACTGCTCCTGTTGGTGTTAAAACGTCTTGAAGAACAAGTCCACCCTGAATTATCCTCCCATCTCTCATCCAACTCACTCTTTGAGAGACTACAATCTGGCACCACTCTACTGAAACCAATCTAATCAAAGTCATGAATGACCAACTCATTGCCAAAGCCAAGTAGCACTACTCTATTTTCCTCTTTCTAAACCTTTCCTCTGCCTTCAACACAGCCGATCACCATTTACCATCTCCAACCATCCTTTCTATGTAGGTGTCCCTCATTATTTTGTCCTGGGCCCTTGGCCTATACCTACTCATAGTACCATGGTTTTCAATACCACTTATACCATTACCTCTCTGCTACCCAAGTTCTAGAATCTAGAAGCCATATTCTCTTTCTCCTACCGCTTTCTCAAACTCCATATGTGGAAAAAAATCTTCCCCTAACCTCATGCAACTATTGGTGGCACACTTTCCTCAGTCCTACAAGCCTGTTGCCTTATCATATCTTTTGATTTTGCACTGTTGTTCAAATCTTACATTCAAACCCTTAACAACTCCTGGTGCTTCCAACTCAAAAACATTAATTGAATCATCTCAAGACCTTTTTCTTCACCCCACCCATATCTGATCTTCATACAACCACCCCCAAGATTTTTCCCATGCATCCACTACACCAGAGGTCAGTAACCACTGGCACTGGTTCCAAGGGTGGCATGCAAGCCATGTTTCTCTGGCGTAGCAGCACTTGTCCCAGGAGGAATGAGGTAGAGCATTAGCAAGCGTTAGTTGCACAGAAAATGTCCTGACTCTAGTGCTGGTGTCAGGTCATGGTATGAGCGATATTTATCAAAGAGCCTCTGCTTGTACCTTGACCTGATACCAACACTCACAGAAAGATGTTCTCAGTGCAATTAACACCTGCTAATTCAAAGCTCCGTCTCTTTCCTCCCAGTTCAAGCTCAGGGAACCAGCGTATACCCGGATTCAGTGGAACAGTCCTGGATTCTGGGTCCTTTCCTGCTGGCTGGTCGGTGGGTGAATGGTAAAGCAGGGAGCCAGTCTCTCCCTGCTTTACCATTCGACCCTCTTCTCTACTCTGGGAGTAGAATGCGCAATGTGATGACATCACTAACATTGTGCCTGCCACTCCTTGAACACTTTGGAAGCAGACACTTCAGTGAAGATGAGCAGGGAATGGGACTAGCTGTGTATTAGGTTTTTATGTTTGTTTATTACCAGGAGGGGAACTTTGAATTTTGGGAGCAGCAGGAAGGGGAAAATTAAACTCGTGTAGATGGAGGGCGGCACTAAACTGTGGGGGCCGATGAGGGGGATATTAAACTGTGGGGAAAGTTGGATGGGGATATTAAAATGGGGGCAGATGAAGGGGGACATTAAACTTGGGACAGATGAAGGGGGACATTAAACTGTAGGTGCAGCTTTATGGGTACATTAAACTGGCAAAAGATGAAGGGGACACTAAACAGTGGAAGATGGAGGGAGACACTAAACTGTGGTAGCAGATGGAGGGGACATTAGACTGTGGTGGATAGAGGGTGTCTTTAAACTGTGGGAGGACCAGGGGGATGACATTATAATGAGGGGATATGGCATATTAGATTGACTGTTGGAGCATTACACTATATGGGGGCACAAAGAGAAATGGATGGGAATGGCTTAAGTCAAAGTAGAAGAGGGTGGAACTAAATTTGCTGATCCCTGGTGTAGTGGGTGCATAGCAGAAATACACACTTTCCATCCTTCTGTCTGCCCTTTGAAAATTGAGAGGTATGCCAGCAGACCTATTAAAGCCAGCATGACATACTAAATGCAGGCTGCAGTCCTATGTAAAATATGCAGGCAGATGCAGAAGTCTTGTGTAAAGTGGGGGCCACACGGTGGCTCAGTGGTTAGCATTGCAGCCTTGCAGCGCTGGAGTCTTGCTGTTCAAATCCCACCAAGGGCAAAAAACCATCTGCAAGGAGTTTGTATGTTCTCCCCGTGTTTGCATGGATTTCCATCCCATATTCCAAAAAAAGACATACTGATAGGGAAAAATGTACATTGTGAGCCCTATGTGGGGCTCACAATCTACAAAAAAAAAAAAAAAAAAGTCTTGTGTAAAGTATGGAGGGGCAGGCAGTAATCCTGTGTAAGGGAAGAAAAGTGTCCTGAATTGGTGGCAGAAATCCTGTGTAAAATATTATACTTTACGCATGACTGCCACAAGGAGTCTAGATCACCTTCATTCTTTACCTGAAAATCTGGAGCTTGCTCCTCTGCATTCCTTGTAATAATAATAATAATAATAATAGTAATAATAATTTGTAATAAATAAAGAGGATGCACTGGTCCAGTGTAAAGTTATGGAGGGATTTTGTTGTGGCATAGTGAACATGACTTTTTATAATACACAAACTCACAGCATGTTGCGCTAGTTTGTTAGGATTTTTTTTTTTTTTTTACCAACAAGGGAAGCTTCTATCAGAGAATATGTGTGAACATTAGGCTGTAATACTGATGTATTTTATGCTCTGTATTACAGCAGAAAGACCTGCTACATGACCTTCATGTAGGAACTAAGAACCATATAATTACTGCATGGCACTCGGAGTGCTTCAGGTGTGATTTTTTTTTATCCGCACACAGTATGAAAAAGGTGGCCTACCCCTGCACTGCACTCTGGAACTCACTAACAAGATGCATAAGACTGTCCCTCACAATCACAACCTTCAAGAGGACCCTGAATACTCACTTCATCAGAAAAGCCTACAACCTTCAATAACCCTGCGGCTATCACACCACCAATTGACCCCTCTCTTATAGATATTAACAGGAAGGGTCCTCTATCCCTCTGTACCAGTTGATCCCAATGTTAGTCCATTTTGTGCTATGTATGTAAACCCTTTTCTAATGTGAAGCACTATGGATCAAAGGCACTCTACACATAAGTATTAATGATGAACAGCTAGTTGTTACCAGTTGGGGGGGGGGGTTCCGTATATGTCCCCGTGTCCCTATACAGTCTGATTCTGTCCGATCAATGCTATGTAGGGACACACCCCTATGACAATAGAAATGGTATCAGCCACTTGTCAATTTATTCATAAATATTCAGGAGGAATTGCACAACATAGAATATATAATGTATCATGATGGGTCTGTGTTGCCATAATGTGCACTAAATGTATCAAAATGTGTCTCAATTATAAATCTAGTACTTGTATCCTGAGCTTTAGGGTCCATTCACACGGAGGAATTTGGTGTGGAATTTCAGTGCTGAAAAAAAAAGCCTCCCATTGACTTCAATGGGTTCCTTTTTCTGCTAGCGATGGGAGGCCCTTTTTTCAGTGCTAAAATTCCACACCAAATTCCTCACCATTTTCCTCCATGTCACTGGACCCTTACTCCACTTTCTATGTAACCCCTTACCGGAGTAACAACCGTTTGTCAATTTATTCATAAATTTCTAGGAATATCTGGGAGTGGCAGAGTTCTAAGAAAACATTTCTAGAATTAATATTTCACAGGAAATACAAGTATTTACTAAAATAGACTTGTCAGGGGAGCTCTTTAACACATTACAGTAAGGCGTAGCACAGCCTTGTGCAGTATTAGAGGAGCCAGGTCAGCTCATCTTCTCGGGATATAGATTATATATTACCATGTTTGAAATCACAGCGCAGACTTCTAATGACAATGTACTTGTAGCTGTCACATGCTATGATACGACAAGTCAAGGCACTTACACTTCTTAATCCCCCAAGTTATTTTCTGTCTGTGAGTAAAAAAATAAATATGTACCAACATTTGTGTCTTTGCATACCAATCATCACGGTATAAATGTCAAAAAGGTAATAGCGTGTTTGAGTCACTGGAGATGTGGGAGGAAAAGGTTAAGACGAACAGTAGCTGTGAGGATCGGCTTTAAATAATTGTAGAATTCTAATGTCCAAAGCCACAAGTAGATTCAATAGGAAGGAGACATATAAAGGAATCACTTATCTGTGGCGTATCAAGACTGTATGTCTGGTTTCAGGGACTATGGAATCAGGGACAGGGTTAGGGGCCGGTTTGGAGTAAAGTTAGGGTCAGAAAAATTACCAACTCCAAGCAGCTTCAAAATAATATAATTAATTAATTTGAATTATCTTATACAATTATTGGTATTTTATCATTAATTACATGTATAGTTTGTTGCATTTTCACTTCCATAGGAATTGAATCACTAGCTTTTTGCATGAAATAGAGGAGTTTTGCAGTTTCTGACTGGCCATGGCCATTTATGAAGGAATCGGAGCAGGAGTCAGAAGTCAGAAGTCAAGGTAGACAGACAAATAGAACTTAAGAGAATGACATCCGAGGAAATGTATAAGGGCTAGTTCACACGTAAAAACCTCCTGGCTTATTTTGGTCCTGAAAAAAACCGCTTCCTAATTAGGAAGCTTTTTTTTTACCTTGCCAAGCTATTTTTGGAGCTTTTTTTTGTAAAAACCGCTTCCAAAAAAAGCCAGGCTGTTTTCCCCTCCCATAAAAGTGAATGGACTAGCTAGCGTTTTTTTCCACGCGGCTTTTTTTGCAAAAAACCGCTAGCGTTTTTTTGCAAAAAAACTGCGTGGAAAAAAAACCACGTGGTTTTTGCCTCCCATTCACTTCTATTGCTTTCTTCAGGTGGAAAACGCCTGAAGAAAGGTCATGTCGCTTCTTTTTTCTGCTAGCTTAAAAAAAGCTAGCAGAAAAAAAAAGCTAGCGGGAAAAAAAAGCTAGCGGAAAAAAAAAGCTAGCGGAAAAAAAAAGCTAGCTGTTCACATAGGGCTCCATTGTAAAGGGGCTGATTTTGAAGCGAAATCCGCTGTCAAAAAACTCCCCTTTGCCCACGTGTGAACTAGCCCTTAGTCGGAATTTGTATCGTGTGAAAAACTAGGTGACATCTCCATTGGGTACTATAATAGTCAACAAGCCCTGACTGCAAAGGATGGCAGAACTGATGTTTGCAGATATTATATTATTTTTGGGTGAAATGTTCGCTTTTCCCCAAAATGATAGATCTAAAATAATAATAAATAATAGATATAATGACTTACTAAATCGGACACATATACCAGTCTAGTAACAGTTCCTATTTGAGAGAAGCAGGTGCCTTCCCAGGTGAGGGGGTCACTCAGGCTTCTGTGGATCACCCAGTAAGTGTCAGGCCATACAATGAGAGCAGAACCCTGGTTTCATTAATTCTGCACAGTAATGAGTTAAGCAGACCGGCCAGTACTAAGCTAATCTGTATAGTCCTTTGGAGACTTCAAACACTAAACATATGAATGGAAACCCAAAACTGTCACTCAGGCCAAGTCCTGAACTGCTCTGAGAGAGGAACGTTCCTAAGCCTCCTAATGAGTTGATTAATACTCACTAAATGTATCAGCGTCTGTCGCTTCCAGCAATGTCTCCTACTTGGAAGAATCATTTTTAGGTTTATTTTGGCACCTAAGTTAAAACAAATAGGAACTAGAACGACTGAACTGACCATGCACTGTGCAATTTTGGATCCCAATATGAAATCATATGCGGAAACCAATTGATCTCCCACCAGATGTGCTGATCAATGGAGTGTTTCTGGGATCCACTCTCCTCATTGTAATGGGGACTTCTTTCAATGATTTTAAAGGGATCCTATCATTAGAATACCTTTTTTCTAACACAAGAAATAGCCTTAAGAAAGGCTATACTTCTCCCACCTTTAGATGTCTTCTCCGCGCCGGCGTTTGGTAGATATTCTGTTTTCCGTCCTTATGCAAATTAGTTCTCTCGCAGCACTGGGGGTGGGCCCCAGCGCTCAAACAGCACTGGGGGTGTCCCCAATACTGCGAGAGAACTCTCCAGAGCCGTCTCCATCTTCTTCAGGAACTGGCCTCTACACATCGTCTTCTGGCCTGGCTTTCAATCTTCTACGCATGCACAGCCGGCTCTGCCAGTGGGCCTCAGGCAGTGATGACTGTGCATGCGTAGAAGATTGAAAGCCCCCCATATTTACCGAACGGCAGCGCGGAGAAGACAGGAGATGAATAGCCTTTCTTAAGGCTATTCCTATGTGTTAGTTAAAAAGAAAGGGATTCTAATGATAGGATCCCTTTAAAGGTGGTTATTTAGCCAAATTAAAAATGAACGGCAAGGAATTTAGTAGAGCACCGGGACCAATTTTTAGGGTGGTTGGCAGGTCCAAATTAAGGTGAATATTTTTCACCAAACACCATTTTATTTTTTTAAATAGGCTAGATAGGGTTTGAAGTGTAACTCTGTCAGAAAACTTATGACAAGCCATAGTGATATGCCTGAAGTTTTGATCAGGCAAATCTCAAATCCTGAGATTCCTACAGAATTCATAAAACGAAGGAGCAGAACTGCTCGGTTGGCTACTTTGCCACTTTGGTGGTGTTCAGCTCTACTAAACTCTGCCTAGAGCAGTATATAGACTAATATACTTTTTAGGAGACCATGCACCACTAAGGTCCGGTTCACATCTGTGCATGGGTTTCCACTGAAACATATGCTGTGCTGTAATTGGTTGCTATGAGTGACTAAGGCAGGTTTAATAAATCTGCTGCAATCTGTATTGTCGGTATGTACAGATATAGTAGTTGCCCCAAGGAGTGGTGGAACACTTGATATAACTGTATCTCGGGTTTTGTACCACCTTTAACAGTGGTTCTGATATCATATGAAAGCTGAGGTTCTTGCTACATATGCAAATTGTATTCCTGACTGTGTTTTTATTTAGTGATATGTCCATTTTTTAAGAGATAGCCTTCTTATTCTGGTAACATATGAAATCTGAGAATCTTAGCTGACATATAACACCAGAACCACTGATCTCTATGATAGAAAACCAGGAAGTTATTAGCTGTGATTTCATTGCAGGGGAGTGTGGAGAAGGGAGGGGTACACAGAAAGTGAGAGCAGGCAGATGAATCCTGGGATATGTAGTTTGTCCACAGATTATCTGTATGTAATAACAGTTATACAAGGAGCAGCAAGTATAATAGAGTCAAGCAAAGGCTGCACAGGGAAACAGTAAGTATCTAGCACTGCTGTGGATGTATGTGTAGATAATTTTCGGGAGCTAGATAACCCCTTTAATGTTCTGGCTCTATATCAGATTATAGGTGATCCCACCACCATAAAAATTGTATTGAAAAATCAATAATAGAATCTTGGACATATATATAATACTTTTAAAAGATGAACATGTACTTTCAGGACCTGCACTATATTGTTTTGGACCTGCACATTATGGCTGTGTAGCTCAAGCTTATGGCTGAATCTTTTCTCCTGTCCTGTCTTCATTTATGGCAGGATGTAGCTATAGAAGTAACAGTTACACCTGGGGGTGGGGGGCAAAAGCCATACAAGAAGGTGCATGGTAGGAGGGAGACCTGATGCAGATATTGCACTTGGGCCCTGGAGCTTTAGAAAGAATTCATTTCTCTGAACTAGTGAGCTGAGTTATGTAACACTACCCTGGGGTGTGGCATTCAGAGTTATACAGAGCGGCAGTGATGATGACATGAAGACGCTGGGGATAGTCGTACAGTACCACCTGCTGTATGTGCTCATGTGTTCAGCTCCTGACGATTTAGGTCATGTTTTGCTTTCTAAAACTTTTACACGCTCCTCTCGAGCAGACAGCTTCCTTTCTACATTCCATTAGCAGGTTGTCTACACACTGTGACATTCCTTACCACCGTCTACTGATGATGAATTTCCTTAGCAAACTATTTGTCAAGACTGATAATATCATGTCGTATTCCAAGTGACAAGTGGGGGTGAATTGAGGCTTTTAGGAAATTCCTTTCTGAGCATGAGTAGTACAATTGAGTTGTACCACCAAGGAGGATGTCCCGTCAGACTGGTTGTTTTTTCTCAATCTTTTATGGCACTGCTACACATGGTCTATATGTTGGATATATTCAGTAAAAATGGTTCTCCTAGCTACCCCATACACTTGCACATAGAGCTTGGGTAAAGTGGCTTCTGCCCAGTATGGTGGCTTAACATAAAATATTCATACTCACCTCTCTGTCTGGAGATCATATGATAAGTCATTATTTTTAAAACACATTTTTGCATTGCTATACAGGGCTTGGCCGGACTTGGGTTCTGAATACGTAGTGGGGAGTAAGTTGTTATCAGACACCTCTCGAAGTGGCTTATTACCTTTGAAGGGATGTCTCAAGATATTGAGGTGAATTCATCATTAAGGTGCACGCTTAAAGAAAGACCTTTTTTGTGGCAAACTTTCACCTGGAGCCCCAAACCAAGCCTCATTTACCACATGCTACGAGATTCCTGGCATGAGATAAAGTGTAAATCTACGCCAGTTGCTTCCTGTTGTAGATTTCAATTCTCCACCAGTCTCAGCCTTTTCATAAATCTCTCAGTCCTTGCACCAGTCAGGCCATTTATTAAGACTAGTCTTAATATGCTATTCTTTAAAAAAAAAATTGCCCCAGTGTTTGGTCATGTGCAGAGGTTTAAAATAAAGTTTATACTCACCTCTCCCTTTAGTCAGTTTCATTTCATGTCCTTGGTCTTTGTTGATTTTATGCCCATGTGAGTGTGTCAGTCAGTCAGTGGCTGAGTGGTGATGCACCATTTGAACATCTCCCTAACCACTAACTGGATGCATTGCTCATTTGCGAACCAAAGACTCTCCACAGGATCCATGGCTGAATGGAGAGGTGAGTATGCATATTTTATTATTTTAAGTTTCTGCAGGGAGAAAATGTATTGGAATACCCCTTTAAGAACAAAAGGATTGGACATGTTGAAATCCAATAGCCTGATCCATATCATCCTTGGCATCTTTCCGGGGAAACTCACAGCACTCCAATATACTCCATGTACTTCAGCCAAAAATGGTGCAAGCACTCAACATTAGTCTAATATGTATGTTCATCATCTGATACAACATGGTCATCAATCGGGAAATGACTGCAGTCATGTCATACAGCATAAAGTTTACGATATATATTATAATCATGTTCCCTTACTAAACTCGGGGGACAGAACGCGTGGTATCGCGATCAATGAATAGCATACATATACTCAAGAATTAATTTGAAAAAAAAAACGGCAATAAAAACCTATTCTTAAAAAAAAAAATTCTGTGTGCTTTTCCATTACATTAACTCTTTCCACAGTTGCTCATAAATGCAGGATATTGAGAAGACATTCTATATTTAGTTGTATTTCTATCTTTCAGTTGTAACTTTTAGTCATAAGTATTATATTTCTGTTCCTCCGACACAGTCCTCTCCGAAGCTTATTTTATGACAGTCTAGTATACAGCCAACACACAGAAGCATTTCACAGCTCATTGAGCCCACCACCCCGAGGTTGTTAAGAACTGTCGTTCAGTCTGATAAAATTTGGTCAATTCAGAAGCCGTCTGTCTGCCTTTTGGTCACACATTGTCACCTTTGCTCATTGATACAAAATCATTAGTATGGAAACATACATTATAATAAAGACAAAGTTCTATAATGCATTTTCTAAATATTCATGGAGGGGTAATAGTCACCAAAACCTGACTAAGCTTTTATGATGAACCAAGTCATTAGAATAAGTACTTCTACTAGGGTTGAGCGATCGGGATCGGAAAAGATTGGATTCCGATCAGCGATTGAGTAAATTTCAGGATCACGATCAGAATTCCGACCCTATCTTTTCCAGTGGGATCGAGATCGAAGATTATCTCAAGACTGGCTCAACCCTAAAAGTGACTCTGCCCATAGAGAAGCATTGACTAGGGTTGAGGATTGGTATTGGAAAAGATCGGATTCCGAGCAAATTTCACGATCGAGATCAGGATTGAGATTGGCTGGAAAATTATCAGAAATCGGATTTTAAAATCGATCTTGAAATCTCAAAATCGGCTCAACCCTAATTTCTACTATTTTTACTATAGATATTATGATAAGAAAATACATAACGTGAAGCACTCCACTGGAATAGGGCTCTGTCCATACTTAATGGCTTGTCCATTTGCTCACGGGTCGCGAGTGGATATCACGACACTTTGAACCATAGCAGTGAGGATTCACAAGTTTGGTGAGGCAACGTGAGTGTAACTGTTATGTTTACCCACCTTTCCTGGGCCTCCACTTATTATACCCTGAGGTCTGAAGAGATCCCAGAGTATATTAGTGTTTTGTGTTTGATGAACGCCAAAAGTTTTGGATTTGGATCAAGCCCAATACTTTTGGAAAATTTGGGTCAAACTTGGTTAAATTATTTGCTTGAAAAACAAGTCTTTTCCACAGGGATTCCCATACTGGTATTCTCTAGGTTATTACTGGTAATACTAGAGTGATGTAATAAATACTTCATGCTTTAATATACAAGAGTTCCAGTTCGACATTCGGACTGACCCACACTGGCTGTAAATGGCTCAGCAGAAGACAACCAATTTGAGGGGCGCTATGACCTATTTCCTGGGTGCTGTTGGAGGCTGGGACCCCAGAATGATTTATCTGGTGGGCCAAGGAACCTCAGTCTAACAATGACTGGATCTACTTTTTTGCTGTATAGGATATTTATGTTATGGGACCTGTCAGAATGTGGAAGAAGGCCAGAAGGGTTACCGAGCTTGGTAGGTCAATGAGACTGTGTAATATGGATAATAAAGTCTAAATATAAATTTATTCAGTTCTGTTCTTGTGCAGCAGTCAAGACTTTTTCCAAATTGTATTAAAAGAGCTTTATATGACCCAAAATGGCACCACTTTGTAATGCACCTGCATTGGTAAAAGTCTACTGATTCACCGTTCCGGCTGCGAGAACCTCTCTACTTCTACAGAGATATCCAAGCTCTCTTGTAGCTAAATGTATGGGGCGCCATTACTGATGTCTCGTATATTTGTCCAGAAATGCTGATACTTTTACAAAACATGTTAGCTCACTGGACTATAGAAAATATAGTCTGTTGATCGTAGGGACCGGAAGTGCCCTATGTAAACAATGGTGTGCCGACAGCTGCCTTGGCCCCACAACGAAAGATCAAAATTGCACAAAATGGTTATGAAAAGCATTACGAACAAGAAATGTATAAAGATTTATGACTAGTGTAAAACAATTTTATGTCCCAGAATAACCCTTTCAAATAGTTCCATCATTTTTATAGTTCACGTTCTCCGTCGCTTCCCCAACAGGATGTTTTGACGTATCAGGACCTCAGTGACATTGTTGTGCATCCTGTCACATACGATATATTAAGTTGTCTTCGAGGAGGAGGCTCTTCTCACGCTGTTCTCAGTAAAATATTACTCATCTCATCCCTCAGAGGGACCACTGACAAATAGCCTCTTGTTGTCTACATCCCCTCTGCTGAGGTTAATGATTAAGGAGTTCAGAAGGTTAATTCTTAGTGATACTGTTGTCTGTGGTCACAGCAGATGTTAGTACGGTTTTAATGCTGCTATCAAACTCCAATGCCTCATTCTTTACACTATACGACCCTGTGTATTGTTATGTGGGACATTCCTGGTCCTTGGGATAGAGATGGGGTATCCTAGTACAGTTATGTTCTTTTATCCGAGTCTAGAGGATACACTGATACAGGACACTGCATCCTAATGCTACATTGTTTTTCATCAAACCTTGGTTTTATCTTTTGGTGTTTGAGATTGTTCATGTTCCTTGGGTTCTGGAGAAGGGTTCTGGACATTCAACTGTATATATTTATAGGTATATATATTTATGTGGAATATACACTACCAACCATATCATAGCCATAGTCTATTATTGTGTAGCTTCCCCATGTGGTGCCAAAAATATCTGACCCATCTAGGCATGAATTCCACAAGACCTCTGAAGGTGTACTATGGTATCTGCAGATACAGTACTTTAAAGCTATTTGGCGAACCTCATAAGATTTATTTTATTGACTCTTCGCAGGTTTGTCTGTCAGTTTGAGAGACCCAGTGGAGGCAGTGGCGCAAATACCGCGGTAGCAGCAGTAGTAGCTGCCACAGGGCCATGTTTATTAGAGGACCTATTTACTTACCGATCCTTGCTCTGGTTCACAGCTGCCAGCGTTTCCCCTTCTGCGGAAGTGTAAGCGGCTGTGATCAGGAGTGGGGATCAGTAAGTAAGGCCGTGGGCCCGCGAACCCCAACAAACGCTGCAGTCATTATATTCGTGGGTCTTTTCAGACCATGAATTATAATGATCGGAGGACCAGGGGAGGTGAGGGAACATTAAAAAAAACTGTTCCTTACCTCTCCTGCATTCTGGCAGACTTTGAGCCTTTTTGGTGACATCACAGATGTCATGCAGACCAGGCCGGTGTCCTTATTTGTTGCGACACAGGCCTGGCTCTCGTGATGTCTTTTCTAACACTGAAGATGGCAGAAATAATTGGGAGTGTGCCACAGCCAGGGAGCGGTAAATAACATTGCTTTTTAAGTCTGTATCCTCCCATGGGTCTCCGATCATTATACTCTAACATGTAAAAAGACCCCCAAATATAATAATTGTTCATGGGTGGTCCACAGTGGGGTATTATACAATGTGCAAAGGCCATTGAGGGGCATAATAGTGTGTTCTAGGACCACTGTGGGGCATAATACTGTGTTCAGGGGCCACTATGGTGCATAATAGTGTGTGCAGGGGCCACTATGGTGCATAATAGTGTGTGTTGGGGCCACTATGGGACATAATACTGTGTGCAGGAGCCACTATGGGGGATAATACTGTGTGCAGGGGTCACTGTGGGGCATAATACTGTGTGCAAGAGCCACTATGGGGCATAATACTGTGTGCAGGGGCCACTAAGGGGCATAATACTGTGTGCAGGGGCCACTAAGGGGCATAATACTGTGTGCAGGGGCCACTATGGGACATAATACTGTGTGCAGGGGCCACTAAGGGGCATAATACTGTGTGCAGGGGCCACTAAGGGGCATAATACTGTGTGCAGGGGCCACTAAGGGGCATAATACTGTGTGCAGGGGCCACTATGGGACATAATACTGTGTGCAGGGGCCACTAAGGGGCATAATACTGTGTGCAGGGGCCACTAAGGGGCATAATACTGTGTGCAGGGGCCACTGGCATAATATTGTGTGCAGGGGCCACTAAGGGGCATAATACTGTGTGCAGAGGCCACTAAGGGGCATAATAGTGTTTGCAGGTATGTGGTTTGTGTTGAGTGGGAGCCATGTCAAATGTTCGAATGGGGGGCCCAGCCATTCCTAGTTGTACCACTGAGTGGAGGTGAGTAAGTATAACAAGCAGTCTTACTCCTTAAATCTAAAAAGCCCTATAAAGCCCCACATAGTTCAGTATCCCTGGCAATCCCATCAAAATGCAGTTAGTTATGTTAATAGTATGCAAGTGACCCTAATATAATTAGGAGCAATGTTTTTAATAACAATTATTGTGAAAAAAACAATTTGCAATACGGTCTTTAAACCTCACATATTATGATATTGATCTACAGTGAATAGAAAGGTCATTTCATGTATAGAATTTGCTTTAAAGGCCCTTTCTAAGTGAACATCCACATGCTGATGGTGTCTTTGTGCCTGTTGCCCGGCACAGTATTTCTTCCCTAAGAACAACGAAATTCCACAATGAAAATGTTCAATTAACTGTTAAACACCCTCATCAATTAGAAGATCATTTTCAAATCTGATGGATGGGCTGAAATCATGCAATTCAATGTGAGCAGCGAGCGGAAGAGCAGCCTGAGAGACGGACAGCAGATGAATGTTGACTCACGCGTCCTCCGATAACAGGGTTCATTTACGAATGAGCCAGTCTTAGAACGTAGGAGGACCTCCGGTGTGGAGCTCATGCCAAAACTGGCCATGGGCATAGTCCATCTGTAATAATAGAAAAAAATCACCAGTAAATGCTTAGAATAGAAATGTCATCCAGTTCTACTCTTTTGGCAGGTTTTGAAATTTCTGTTTTTCCTTCCCTCATTTAATATATATATATATATATATATATATATATATATATATATATATATATATATATATATATATTGCATCCTGTATAGATAAGTACAGTAAATGGCAGACATTATAGCTCCAATGGCAAAAAATGCAAAAATATACAGTCAAACTAAGGGTAGCTAAAGGCGTTAACAATCTCGTGTTGCGATGAGGACCACTTTCTAATTTTGTACGTTCTTCTACATAAATACTCTGCACCGTCATTTGCAGAATTGTGGATCACTACAGATACATGTAGTCAATATATATGTAGAAATTGAGACTTCATTTCATAACAAATTTTAGGGGCGACCATCTATAGATACAACTAAGTCTAAGCCGAACAAAAAATGGCCGCCGGCCGGCATGCGCAGTGGCTCTACTAGTGTCTCACTGGCAGAGCCGACTGCGCAGGCATCGGAGCTGACCCAGACGGAAGCCGACGAGAGAAGGGGAGGATGCAGCTGAAGATGGAGGCGTCGCTGAAGAGAGTTCTCTGGCAGCAGTGGCGACGCCCCCATTGCCGTTTGAGCGCTGGGGCCCGCCCCCATTGCTGCGAGATAACTCATTTGCATACCGGTAAAAAATGGTATTTCTAAGGAACGGCGGCGCAGAGACCACGTCTAATGGTGAGAGACGAATAGCCTTTCTAAAGGCTATTCCGACATCTAAAGCACAAAAAATACATATTTAGTGGTAGAATCCCTTTAACCTATAATACCCAGTGTATAATATTTTGGTTTGTTGGGGGCAATGTTGTGGTAGGTAGTACGGATGTACGGATGTATTATACATACTCCTCTTAGTGAGAAATTTACCTTTCTGCCCACATTTCCCCTTTGCATTGCGTCTCAAGTCAACTATACTGGAAAAAATTTGGAAACAAACTGCTACCTGGTTTCACTATTATTGATTGCCTTGGTTTTTCAAAAATCAAAACCCCTTCAAGCCTGAAACTCTGATTTCTGCAATGGACATGCAGATCTACCCAAAGATCAGCTTCATTGAGGTTCTGTGGATGGCAAAACCTGCAACACAATCTTCTGCATAGATTTTTTTTTTACCAAACTATGGAAATGCAGAATAAAATATCCATTTCAATAGAAAGTGGAATGGTTGCCAGTGTAATCCGCTCTTTGAAGCTATGTCCCTCCATAGAAAAAAAAAAAGTTGCTTAAAAAAAATGTGGTGGAAACCTATCGTGTTTTTTTCTGCAGCATTTTTCTTTGAGATTTTACTTCTGTGGACTTTCTGTCGCTATAATACTTGTACAGAAAATGCTGCAGATTTTTTATTTATTTTTTATACAATGAGCGGATGGGATAACCCAGAATCCCATCCACTTTGTAGGTACTGTAGATCGCAGCATTTTTTGCCAACTAGTAAAAATGCTGACGGACCCGAATGTCGAAGAGCCCAGCGCTGATGTGAACCTAGCCATAGAGGTGACAGTCTTTTGTCTTCATTAACTGTCAATGGATACGACCATAGGTACAAGAACTCTCTATGGTCTAATACTTGTCAGAAACTCAGCCATGATGTCCTTATTGTGGACAGTTCATCGGGCAGGGACATCACATGTATGAGAAGGTAACCTGATCATAATAAGGAAGTCATGGGTTTCTGACAATTACCAGACATTAAAAAAAATCTTACATTTGTGGTCATATCCATTTCCAAACTATCAACAGATAAGATGATCACTAGAGATGAGCAAACACTAAAATGTTCGGGGTTCGAAATCCGATTCGAACAGCCGCACACTGTTTGAACCCCATTATAGTCTATGGGGGGAAATGGTCGTTTCAGGGGTACGCAACATGCGATCAAATTCTACTTACCAAGTCCATGAGTCAGGGTCGGGCTGGATTCTTCTCCCTGCGCAGCGTCCCCGCGTCCTCTTCTGGCTCTTCATTCACTCTGCTAGGCATCGCCCCTGGGTAGAGCTGACTGTGCATGCCTGCACTACAAGCGGACATGCGCAGTCGGCTCTGCCCAGGCCTGATGCCTGGCAGAGTGAATTCAGAGTTGGAAGAGGACGCGGGACGCTGCGCAGGGAGAAGACTTCTAAAGGTAAGAGAAGAACCAGCGTTGATTGGTAATGTATAGCATTCTGCCAATCAATGCTGGTTCTGCATCGAATCTTAACTTTGAACAGCTAGTAGTACTCGATCGAGTACGAGTATTTTCGAATACCGTAGTATTCGATCGAATACCTACTCGATCGAGTACTACTCGCTCATCTCTAACGATCACCACTATGAAGATTACAGAAAATCTTTAAGGATGAGACCCCACTTGACCTGGGCATGACGACGCATAAGGACGCAGGCGTTGGCCCATGTGACATCAGGGACATTGTACGAGGCAGGAGCCTGGAGAGGTAAGTACCACTGTTTTTTATGTTCCCTCACCTCCCATGGGCCTCTGATCATTATACTCATATACTATAATAACAGTGTTTGTGGGGCCCGCGGCCTCACTTACCGATCCAGGCTCCTGCTCGTAGCCTCCGCAGAAGGAGATGCGCTGGTGGCAGGAACCAGGATTGGTAAGTAAATAGGGCCCATTACCAGCTGGAGAAACTGCAGCCGGTAACGGCCTATTAAAAAAAAAAAAAAAAAACACCCGCAGAAGTAGCAGCTGTTACCGCGCCCCCAAATGTTCCGGGTCCTGGGGCAGCCGCTACTGCAGCTACCCCAGTAGTTACACCCCTGGAGTGGCAGAGGATAGGTGAGTTATGACTTTTTTTATTTTATAATATACTAAGACACTTTTCTTTAATTAAACATCTGATGGACCCTTTCAGCTATTATCATTGTGCGTGTCACCACCTATAATATCAGTATAATAGATAAAAGTAATGGCTGGCTTGACTTGCGGCGCACACCTGACTTAGTGCACACCTGTGCTGTTGTCTGACATCCTGCAGCTCGCACATTGAATCACCACAGCTGTTTCAGTTGCTGATTTTCAGAAAGAGTTGCCGTGAAAGTGCAAGTCTCGCAGTCAGTCATAGAACATTCTGTGGACACTACAACCATCTGCAAATTCTTTTTCTGGAATCAGCAAGAGGAGTGAAATGTATGACTCAGTTTTTCGCTTCAGCAGACACATTATGGTGTAGTGTCGCGGATTTCCGAGTACTAGGCAAGCCATCCTGCCCCACCCGGATGAGCAGATACGCCTCCTTACATATAGTATCTTTCACCAAACTATAGCAGCATGTGTGTTGTGCATGAAATAACACTACAGCGCTGGGCCATAAAAATAAGGCTTAACTGTAACAACACAAATAGCACTGTTATGTCTATTCAGTACATGGTATTAGGCTAGGAGTGATGACGAGTTCACGGATGGACGTAGATGGCTGTACACCTGTTTATAAACTATTTGACTTATTTTTGGTTGTAAAAACAGTCGCTTTAGATGATACCAGGTAGCAGTCACAAGCGATCTTTATAATCCACATTAGGTAGTATTATGACCAGATAATGCTTAAGGCCATGAATGAAATATACAGCACATGGTGAACATGTCAGGGACATATATATATATATATATATATATATATATATATATATATATATATATATATAATAAGTGGATGATGATGATGGATCCTTTAGCCCACTAGTGACTGATCAATAGACCTTCTACGTCAAGTCTTATTCCAATACATATGGCTTTCTACACCACATTCTTCAGAATCCTGCAGTGTCTCCCATATTGTGGCCCCATATTGTTGTAAATAGTCAAGAATGGCTAAAAATGGAATGGGAAATATATAGGAAGTTCTTATACTTCTGCTCAATCCACTCCTAGCTTTGGCTTTAAAAAGTAGCACAATCTGCAACAAAAACGATGCATTTCCAGAGCATGGGTGGCATCTTGAGCCAGGCATCTGCTCCTAAACCATAAGAAAATCTACCATCCAGGACAATTAAGGGCCCCTTCACACGGCGTAAGCGCTCGGCTCATTCTGAGCTGTACACGCGAGCGCTTCTAAACACTTCCCATTCACTTCAATGGGAGCGCGCGTGAAGCCAGCTTTACGAGCGCTCCCATTGAAGTGAATGGGAAGTGTTTAGAAGCGCTCGTGTGTATGGCTCGGAATGAGCCGAGCGCTTACGCCGTGTGAAGGGGCCCTAAGGCTGAGTTCACACTGAGATTTTTGGACCAGATTTTGACGCAGAATCGATCTGAGAATCCAGCTCCAAAAAACTCCTCCCACTGACTTCAATGGGAGTCATTCACTTCTTTTTTCCACTAACATTTTTTTGCCACTCTTGGAAAAAAGAAGCAAGCTGCTCTATCTTGACGCATATTCTACGACTGAATCCGCGGCGCGAGACTCCCTCCCGTTTAGGCCCATTCATTCAGACCTAATCCGGAGCGGAATGCCACGACAGGATTCCGGTGCACTACAACAGCATTCCGTTGCGGCTAGCCGTGTGGTATGTTCACATGTGGAATCTAGTTTCCGCCGTGTGATTATACCCTTTCTGGTAAAGCTAACATCCAATATGGCAGATAACAGGTTGATATTTTGAGATGCTTCACCCTCTACTATTCCATTTGTATAGTCAGATATAATGGGGGGATTTTATTAAGACTGCTCTGCTGTATATACTAATGCTGAAACATTCTGCAAGAGCCGAAACTGCCTAAAACAACTAAAACAGAAAACTTACATTTTTCACCACCTCCACAAATATTTGTGTGATTCCTCTTCAGACAAGTTCTTTCTTGCCTTAACTTATTTGTCTGCATCATTTAATATATTTACATATGTCACTCACTTGTTGATCAGTGTAAACTTACTTGTTCAGCTAAAGAGAATTAAGATGGCCATACATCTTCAGTAGTTGACAGCTATTCCTTCCAAACTCACCCCTATACCCATGCACATTCAGTATGGCCAAATGTGGATGTGTTTATTATAGGGAAAGTAGAATAAATATCTGCCAAACACTTTGTTGGTGACTTATTTCCCTGAAGAACAAAAGATCGAGTATATTGAAATTCAACATGCCTATTCCTAAGGACACAAGCAATGCAACTGTAATGTTATTTTCCCGTACGGTGAATGTAATCTCTCAACAACTGAAAAAAGCATCATACACAATAATCAGGTCTAACAGCCTAAAAAGACACCAATGAATTCTGTCGATAGAAAAATAATAAAGTGATGGGTCTTGGAAAGTGGTAACACAAAGATTTATTTATTTTTTATTAGAGAAAGAGGTTTTGTTTGCAAAAGTAGTAAAATTGAAATAAAAAAAAATCATACAAATTTGTTATTGATCTAATCTTATCAACATATAAATTCATCAATACTCTGCACGATAAATGATGACAATTTATAGCGTTAAAACACAATAGCAGAATTGCTGTTTATTCCTATCCCTTCTCCGATAGAGTTAATAAATGTTAATCAATGAGATATATCTTCCCCAAAATAATGCACTAAAATATTGCAATTTGTACGGCAAAAAACAGGCCCTCAGGGGCCACACGGTGGCTCAGTGGTTAGCACTGCAGCCTTGCAGCACTGGAGTCCTGGTGTTCAAATCCCGCCAAGGGCAAAAAACCATCTGAAAGGAGTTTGTATGTTCTTCCCGTGTTTCCATGGATTTCCATCCCATATTCCAAGAAAAGACATACTGATAGGGAAAAATGTACATTGTGAGCTCTATGTGGGGCTCACAATCTACATTATAAAAAAAATGAAAAAAATAAAAAAACAGGCCCTCATACAGTGCTGCTGATAGGAATAAATTGTAACAGTTCATGGTATGTGACGGTGAAAAGTTACACAGTTTTTTATCATCTTTATTTACTTCCAGTTGATAAAAATCAGTCCATGGTCATGTGATATACAGTCTATGGTCATGTGACATACAGTCCATGGTCATGTAATGTAAGTCCTTGATCATGTGATGGGCACAGGTGCATGGCTTGTTACAAGGCAAATTTCTGATTACTATGCTATAATGAGCTGTGCCACCTGTGTGTTCATCACATGACCATGGGCTGTATATCACATGACTGTGGACTGTATATCACATGACCATGGACCATGAGCCTCCGTTTCCAGCAGTGGGAGCTCCGTTCTTTTGTACTGAGATCACCAGTAAAGTCCTGTTTGTGCGAGGGGAGTGTGCAGCCAATCACAGGCCTCAGCAGTGACCTCTTCACAAACAACACATAACTGCTGAGGCCTGTAATTGTTTGAAGTGGTCACCAGGCACAAACAGTGGGGGGACCTGTATACAGATGAACGGACCTCCTGACTGGAGATGGAGGCCTGGGGAGAGGTGAGTACTTGTTTCTTATATTATTTGGCTCACAAGCAGCAGTGTTAAATAATGGAAAAAAAAAATGTTTTGGAGCCGCCTTTTAAGGAATAAAACGTGTAATGGAAAATTGTATAACCGTTCATTCTACAAACAATAACATTTATCTACTGAAATTGGACAACTCCTTTAATATATTAGTAAACTCCATCGGATTCCAGCCTGTGGTGTGGATAGGGTAAGGACCAGGGGTGTAACTACCAGGGTACCTATTTACTTACCGATCCTTGCAGGGGCCGGGATCTGTAAGTGATGACGTGGGCCCCACAAGCACTATTATACTCGGAGGGCTTTTCGGACCCCCAAGTATAACAATTGGAGGCTCAGGAGAGGTAAGGGAACATAAAAAACAGTGTTACTTACTAGAGATGAGCAAGTAGTGAAATATTCGATATTCATTTTGAGTAGCCCCTCAATATTCGACTATTCAACCGAATATCGAATCCCATTATAGTCTATGGGGAAAAAATGCTCGTTTCAGGGGAAACCAATATTTGACTAAGGAGAGTCACCAAGTCCACAATGACACCTCAGGAAATGATGCCAACACCTCTGGAATGCAACTGGGACAGCAGAGGAAGCATGTCTGGGGGCATCTAACACGCCTAAGTGCCAGTATTACCCCACTAGCACAGCCTATCAACTAGACAGTTTTCAAACTCAATAGAACCTCTATGAAAGTGGAAAAATACTTGGAAACCTTGTTTCCTCTACATTAGTATGGACAGAAACACAAATTTTAAGCTAAAGAAACATTAGCATGCACCCCTTTAAATCATGTTGTCCATGACAACCACAGATGGCATAGACAATGGGAAATCCAACATCCCCCACCCTTAACTGTCATTATTTATGTGTGTGTGATGTGGTGAGACCTCCAAAAATTATTTTTCTGGCCCTTCACGTGATCCCTTCCAAATTAAGTTAGAGGCCCTTAAGCTGAGCCATACAAAAAAATACTTTCTCAGGCCCTTGGGGTGAGCCCTCCCAAACTTACCTTTAGGCCCTTGGGTTGAGTTGAGCCTTGTACCAGCACAGTATTAGGCCCTTGAAGTCAGTTGAGCCTTGCACCAGCAGAGTATTAGGCCCTTAAAGTGAGTTGAGCCTTGTACCAGCAGTGTTTTAGTTTTTGGCCCTTGGGGTGAATTGAGCCTTGTATCAGCAAAGGTTTTTGGCCCTTTGGGTGAGTTGAGCCTTTAATCAGCAGTGTTTTAGGCCCTTTGGGTGAACTGAGCCTTTAACCAGTAGAGCTTTAGTTTTGGCCCTTGGGGTGAGCCGTAAAAAAATATTTTTCAGGCCCTTGGGGTGAGCCCTAAAACATTAATTTTCAGGCCCTTGGGGTGAGCCCTAAAACATTATTTGTCAGGCCCTTGGGGTGAGCTGTAAAAAAAATTTTTCAGACCCTTGGGGTGAGCCCTAAAACAATTTTCAGGCCCTTGGGGTGAGCCCTTAAAAAAAAATATTTTTCAGACCCTTGGGGTGAGCCCTAAAACATTATTTCTCAGGTCCTTGGGGTGAGCCCTTAAACACTATTTGTCAGGCCTTTGGGGTGAGCCCTAAAACATTAATTTTCAGGCCCTTGGGGTGAGCCCTAAAAAATATTTTTCAGACCCTTGGGGTGAGCCCTAAAACACTATTTGTCAGGCCTTTGGGGTGAGCCCTAAAACATTATTTGTCAGGCCCTTGGGGTGAGCTGTAAAAAATTTTTTTCAGACCCTTGGGGTGAGCCCTAAAACAATTTTCAGGCCCTTGGGGTGAGCCCTTAAAAAAAATATTTTTCAGACCCTTGGGGTGAGCCCTAAAACATTATTTCTCAGGTCCTTGGGGTGAGCCCTAAAACACTAATTGTCAGTCCTTTGGGGTGAGCCCTAAAACATTAATTTTCAGGCCCTTGGGGTGAGCCCTAAAAAATATTTTTCAGACCCTTGGGGTGAGCCCTAAAACACTATTTGTCAGGCCTTTGGGGTGAGCCCTAAAACATTATTTGTCAGGCCCTTGGGGTGAACCCTAAAATATTAATTTTCAGGCCCTTGGGGTGAGCCCTAAAATATTATTTGCCCTAAAACATTGATGGTTTCTTTAAAATTATTTTTTAACGGTGATGGTGGTGGTGTTGGAGGAGGACGAGGAACTTGTGAGCTGGCACAGACACATGGAACTGTGTCTCGTCAGTACTGTTGACGGGACATGCTGGTTGCGGGTCCACAATATCTGCTATCCACTATAACATCGGTTCCTGGTACTCGGGCCTCGTCAGTGGGGTACCCTGCACCCTGCTTGACATTGTGGCACTGCTGGCTGCCCCTCTCCAGTAGCTAATTGGATCCGCAGTCGAGCTACTGCGGCCTGGATCCCCAGCTGGATTTCCACGTCCCCGTCCTCGTCCCCATTCCTTTATGCTACCCTGACGCATTGTGACAGTGACGCAGGTGACAGTACGAAGCTTTATTCTCACCTCTATGGGACACTTGTAATGAATTTGAGCCCTAAAAAGGGCTTTTGTGAAGCTTTGGCAGGTTGAGTGTATATAGACTGTTCCTGCAGTGTAGCTCTGAAAAGAGCTGTTGATTGAATTTTTCCTGCCTAGCAATAGTTAAACTCTCTCTCACCCTCAGCACAATGTCTCTCCCTATCTCACCAAACCACATCTGACACAAATATGGCTGCCACTATTCTTATAAGTCGGAGGTCACCTGATTTCGCCAGCCAATGACTTTTTCCTATTTTTTTTCGATGCCTACATTTTCCTGCTTCCTGACCCACCTTCCCTGCACAGTTATTGGTGCACAAAAAGTGCCAGGGAAGGTGGGAGGGCATACGAATTTTTACTGAGTTTACCGCGTGCTAGTCGTTCGAAATCGAATATGTCAAATACCGTAATATTCGATCGAATACCTACTCGATCGAATGGTATTCGCTCATCTCTATTACTTACCTCTCCGGGCAGGCTTCGGGCTTACTTCTGTGACGTCCCTGACGTCACATGACTGGGACCCGCGTCCATATGTGGCGTAATGCAGGCTCCCCGGTCACTTGATCTCCCAGACTTCATTGAAGATGGCTGACAGTGGCGAAGAGTGCTCCGGAGCCAGAGATAGGGAAGTCACAGTGTTTTTTATGTTTTTATTCCCCTGGGTCTGAAAAGACCCCAGAGCATAATAATTGTTCATGTGTGTCCACAATGGGGTATAATACTGTGTGCAGGGGTCACTATGGGGCATAATACTGTGTGCAGGGGTCACTATGGGGCATAATACTGTGTGCAGGGGTCACTATGGGGCATAATACTGTGTGCAGGGGTCACTATGGGGCATAATACTGTGTGCAGGGGTCACTATGGGGCATAATACTGTGTGCAGGGGTCACTATGGGGCATAATAGTGTGCATTGAAATGCAGGAGGGGGGTCGGTTGGTTGAGGTCTCTGGTTGGGGGGGCCCATGTCAAAAGTTCGCCATGGAGCTCTGCCATTCCTAGTTACGCCACTGGTAAGGACACAGGATTTGGCCCTTAGTTTAGCTAGTAAGGGGTAGATGAATGTGCCGCATCGAGATAGCGAAATGCTACAACGCCATCCCTTCTTTTCTTCCACATAACAAATTGGGAGGGACAAAAATAGTTCAGGAAGTATGATCCCGGAAAAATAAATAAATTTGGGTATACACACGTGGACAAAATTGTTGGTACCCCTCATTTAACGAAAGAAAAACTCACAATGGTCACAGAAATAACTTGAATCTGACAATCTGGAATTTGCCAAACTACATGTTGACAAGCCACAAAGCTTCTGGGAAAATGTCCTGTGGACAGACAAGACAAAAATTGAACTTTTTGACAAGTCACATCAGCTCTGTGTTCACAGATGGAAAAATGAAGCATATCTTGAAAAGAACACTGTCCCTACTGTGACACATGGAGGAGGGTCTGTTATGTTCTGGGGCTGTTTTGCTGCTTCTGGAACAGGGTGTCTTGAATTTGTGCAGGGTACAATGAAATCTCAAGACTATCAAGGGATTCTAGAGAGAAATGTGCTGCCCAGTGTCAGAAAGCTTGGTCTCAGTCGCAGGTCATGGGTCTTGCAACAGAATAATCACCAAAAACACAGCTAAAAACACCGAAGAATGGCTAAGAGGAAACCAGACTATTCTGAAGTGACCTTCTATGAGCCCTGACCTAAATCCTATTGAGCATCTTTGGAAGGAGCTGATCATGCCGTTTGGGAAAGACACCCTTCAAACCTGAGACAACTGGGGCAGTTTTCTCATGAGGAGTGTCCAAAATAGAGAGGTGCAGAAGTCTCAATGACAGTTACAGGAATCGTCTGATTGCAGCGATTGCCTCAAAAGGTTGTGCAGCAAAATATTACGTTAAGGGAACCATCATTTCTGTCCAGGCCTGTTTCATGAGTTTTCTTTTTCAAAAAATTCTGTTGAAGCAAAAAGCAATGTCTGACTTTCATTTGTTCATTTTCATAGAATTTTTATTTATTATTACTTTTGTCAGATTTAAGTTATTTCTGTGACCATTGGGGGGGGGGTTGTTCATAAACAACAATTTTGTCCACGTTTGTATATAATTTTGTGATACTTTTTGGACAATAACCATCAATTTTTGTATAATCTTCCCCTTTCTCGATTAAACATATCTACCACTTGATACAACCTATGAAAGGAAGTCTCAGCAGACAGAGGTAGACATGCGTCAGTAGATCAAGAATAATTTCACCTTGTTGTATTCTAGCGCCCGTATATACACATTACTTGTTACCTATATATGTTCCATCATGGATTTCTTTACAAGAGTTTCCACCAAAGTTAAATCAATCAACATTAACCTTCTTCGGAGAAAGAACTTCTGCTTTCAGTCTGACTTTCTCCCTATTTAAATTCAGTTGGTGAATAGCCAGTTCTTCTTGGTTCTTAATGTTGATAAAAAAAAAAAAAGGGTTTTCTTCATTCCTTCAATTTGATGTGACAGGACCCTGACATGAATAATGGAACTATTCCTTTCACAGGCAAATCAACTCAATTTGCCATGCTTTTATTCTTCCGATGGCAGGCCCACAATCCTGTAAATTCCATGAGGTCCATTAAGTGAGAGATATCTTTAGAAATGATAGAAAATGTAGAAAATAAACAGATTATTTTTGGCAAAATACTTTAATTTTAATATGGCCGTTCAGCAGACTTATACATTTTCCTAATCAGACGTTCATTTACTCCGAGCCATTGACTCTTATATAAAATGGCTAAATCACCGGGGCCACTCAGTAATAAGTTATACTGTAAATTTTTACATCATTTATGTTGGACAATTGGAGATATAAATAATCCATAAAAGTGTTCTGAAAATTGTATCAGCAATAAATCGGAAGTATTAATATATCTTTGATATTTATTACAAGGGTTATGGTTACTTGGGAAAGTTCTTGAAGGTGAAGTGAAAAATATAGGGTTCTTAAAGGAACATTTCTAGGAATTTTTATAGGTTCAATTGTGTTGTTAATACAAAATTTTAGATAATAGGAAGTGTACAGCACAAGTCAAAGCCCCATATGCATCATGGAAAAGTCAACTGAAACCCCCAATTCTGGTAGACATGTAAAATTTAACATCCCTACAATTTCTGTTTTTGTGGGAAATAAGTTGTACACATATTTGAGGGGTCAGGAGAAAAAAACTCAATAACACGATGACTGTCAACTAAACACTCATTCTGCGGACTGTTATTTGGGGGGCATTTTTGAAGATTAGTGTATTCAATACCACTCTTCATATCCAAGACACTGTCACAATCTTCAGCGCCATTACAATTAGTTCTCCTGCAGAAAAAAACCTAAAAAAGTGAAGCCTGCACTAATGTAAAACATTTCCATAGTCACACTTTTTGCCTGAGACCAGTGCCGGCGTCAGCACTTACCCGGGGCCCACTTGGGGGTATGGGGCCAGCTGGAAATTGCAGTGACATGGGGTACGAGGCCTGCAGCCAGCTGGAAATGGCGTGGGCCCCGAACCCCCACAATAGCGGTCAGGGAAAGCCTGGTTCGCTAGGCACCTTTCCATTAGATGCCAGCCCAGGGGAGGTGATTAAAAATAAAAAAAAATTCTTATACTCACCTGTCCTGTGCTCAGCATCTACTCTAAATCTCTTTCGGTCGGTGACTGAGGTCCTGTTCCCCAAGCCTTACTGCTGGGGCATTTGTTTGGGCCCCAGCAGTCAAATGGAGCGTGTCGGCGTAATGATGTCATTGCGCCTCATGCAATTGCTAAGACCCAATCAAAGGCCTCAGCAGTGACATCTGGGGAGCAGGACCTCAGTAGCAAAGGAAGAAAGGAAGAGTGGAAGGAGCGAGGATTCCCAGGAGAGGTGAGGTAAGGTAAGTATAAGTGTTTGTTATCATTAATCACTTCAACTGGGCCGCTCATTATTATACTCTGGGGTCTAAGTAGACCCGAGTGTATAATAATACCATCAGCTCTAAGGGTTGGGGGGGACTCTTGGGAGCATATAATACTATGTGGGAGCCACTATGGATCATATAATACCATGTGGGGGCCATAGTGAACATATAATACTGTGTGTGGGCCACTGTGGGCACATAATACTGTTTGGGGACCCCTGTAGAGAAGATAATGCTGTATGGGGGCCACTATGGAGGATATAATGCTGTGTGGGGGACACCGTGGAGTGGCACTATTAACAGTATCAAGCCCTGTTCACACATTCTGCCATTCTGCCTCCTATTGAAACAAATTGGGGCAGGAAGCTGGAAAAAAAAAGTGTCCTGCTGGATCTTGCCACAGATTCTGCAGCTGATTCGGTGGCTGCGGCTTGAGACTCCCCACTGGTTAGACTCATTCATTTGTACCTAATCTTTACTTTCCAATGTCTGAGCAGGTTATATCTACTTCCACTGGAGTGGGCTGTGATACAGTCCATTCTTTAAGAACTGCTCAGCAAAAAACACCCAATTTTTTTTTTTTTTTTTGCTGCAGTGTGCATGAGTTACTCTAAAAGGGGCTCACTGGGGGTAGAAATGTGATGTGTTTCCACCGTAGATTTTTCTGCAGAGCTTTTGGGCTGCGGTTCCTTACGTGAGGCCTTAGTCACAAAAAAAATAAAAGCCTTAGTCACAAAAGTTTTAAAAGTGTCATTAAAGGAGTTATGCCAGTATAGACACTTATCCCCTATATAAGGATAGTGTCACATACTAGGGCTCCCAGTGATCAGTAAAGCAGGGGACCGAAACTTCCCTAGAATCCTCCGGTGAATGACGCGTTCGTGTACTTGCTTGACCGATGCTCCATTCACCTATATGGGCCTGCTGGAGATTGCTGTCATTCTGGCAGAATGGAAGGGGAATTGTAGTCTCCTGTTCTCCTGATCGCTGGGGGTCGCAAAGTTAGGACCCACAATTATGTGACACATATCCTATGGAGTGTCTGTAATGGCACAAATCCTAGAAGGCTTTTTTAGGCCTGGTCATTAAGGGATTAAAGGTGATATAGACACACACTTGACACACGCCATGTGCACTTCTGTATATACAGTACTCCACGTGAGTCACACTCATACTCCACACACCTACATACATTTTTGATGCCTCTATATGCTACAAACAACTATATATACTCCACACACACTAGTCCACCCACTTGTATATATATTTCTGACACACCTCTATACACTTAGCACTCACCGGCAAATACTCCATTCACACGTCAGTACATACACAACGCATACTCACAGTATTCTCCTGTATATAGTCCATACACATATTGTACACACTTAGGTTATATTTACGCAGTTAGTACTGTAGAATTTGGGTTCAGTTATGGATGTGTTGAAGGGGTTGGACATCATAGGTTATCAGTATATGATCTGTGGGGACCCGGTACCCCCACACAGACCGCTTGTTCTGGAGCACCTAGGAGCGGGAAGCCAGAGTAGTGGAAGGGGAGCACGTGCAGGCTCTATAGGTAAAATAATAGGAGCAGTATTGCACTTTCCCAGAACCACCACTATGCAAACGTTATATATCAGTATTGTGTGAGTACACCCAAAGACCTGTTTAGTTTTCTGGTGAAAAAAAAAAAAAGATGTATTTCCACTATGGTCTTTTCTTCAGCCCTTTTTGGCTGTGGCTCGTTGCATGGGGTCTTAGCCTTAGGCTGCTTTCACACTAACTCTCCATTTTGTAGACTATAAAAAAAAATGGCATGTTGCGCATCCTCGTGTATTTGAGTTTGTTGTTCTATTTCTAAAAAACATATGAAAAATAAATATAAATGCTCACCGCAGATGGCACAGTTATGTGGGTCATCCACAGCATGGTTTGTTCCTTCATATTGCCTTTTCTATATTGTATCGCTTGGATAAAAATAAGGAATTGAAAAAATATAATAATAAAGAATATTTAAAAAGAAAAATACTGAATTCTAGAACATCATTGCCCACTAAAATTTGTATTATATTTA
Organism: Leptodactylus fuscus; assembly: GCF_031893055.1. Classification (NCBI taxonomy): domain Eukaryota; kingdom Metazoa; phylum Chordata; class Amphibia; order Anura; family Leptodactylidae; genus Leptodactylus; species Leptodactylus fuscus. The sequence continues at coordinate 73,628,324 of NC_134275.1, forward strand.
GTATTATATAGTCACAAAATGTGCATTGGAAATGTGTATGTAGAAAAATATAATAGGTACTGCAGAAATCTCTGTTCAACCTTACTAAAATGTGAAGGTCAGAGGTGTGTTACCCTACCGCAATTCTTTGTTACATTGCATAGCAAAATCAAAAGAATTCAGAAATATATGATAAATAGAGATGAGCGAACACTGTTCGGATCAGCCGTTCCGAACAGCACGCTCCCATAGAAATGAATGGAAACACTTGGCATGGGGACCGGCCGCCAGCAAAGTGTACGTGCCAGGTGCTTCCATTCATTTCTATGGGAGCGTGCTGTTCGGAACGGCTGATCTGAACAGTGTTCGCTCATCTCTAATGATAAAGTATACCTAGATTTTTTTTTTTTTTTTTAAATGTCAAAACATTTCATTGTTTGGAAGCCATTGAAATGAAAACTCAAGACATATTTTACAACATGTCTCCACTGGCCATCTTTATTTTATTCCTACAAAAGTGACCAGCGGAGCATGTGCTGTAGGTTCGGCCCGGACCAGAAGTGGCCAAGCCTACAGCGCATGCGCGGGTTTTTTTGGTCCCATGAAGACAAGGTCGGCTGCTTACACAGTGAAGATGATGACCAGGACAGCTCATCTGTATGAAGGTGCTATGATGCAACGGTCCAAAATGTGGCATTTGGAGTATGACGATGCTGTGCTCAGAGCACAGAGGGAATGCCACCTGTGCTCCTTGAGTTTCACATATATGGGAAAATCGATTTATTTAAAAAACGGAGGCGAACAGGACAGAAACAGAGGTAGGAAAAGAATAGCCTTTCTAAAGACTATCCCTAAGTGACTTTCCCAATGAAACAAAAACAAAACAAAAACAATATGGGTCCACGAAAACATCTATCTTTTGTTTACATTTCTTACAATGTGGGGGCAACACGGTGGCTCAGTGGTTAGCACTGCAGCCTTGCAGCACTGGAGTCCTGGGTTCGAATTCCCCAGGAACAACATCTGCAAGGAGTTTGTATGTTCTCCCCGTGTTTGCATGGATTTCCTCCCATTCTACAAAGACATACTGATAGGAAAAAAAAAAGTACATTGTGATCTCCATATGGGGCTCACAATCCACATTAAAAAAATAAAATAATTCTTACAATGTAACATTACGCCATAAACCCGATTATATCTAAAGTGCACTATCATAAAATCTTCCCTACTAATAAGTTTCAGTACTACTAACTTTTAATGTGTCCATCTTTTGCGACTGCTGCTGTTTCCACTCTTCTCTGTAGACCTTGTTTTCAGTTTTTCAATAGAATCTGCAGGGATACTTTCCCAGGCTTCTTGTATACAATTCTTGAGTTCTCTCCTAGATGTGTTTCTTATGATCTAAGAACATTTAGTGATGTTGAGTCTGGGCTGTGAGGTAGCCGGTCCATTGTTCTGGGGACACCAGCAGCTTCTTTGTCTGATAAATACATCTTGATCTTTACGGGAGTCTGCTTGGTGTCATTATTATTTGATTCCAATTAAATGTTTTCTAGAGGATACAATATATTTATTTTGTTTGTTCCTATCAGTATTTCTGATGCCTTCAGTGAGAAACAAATATAAAATGTTAGAAATTGTTAAACATCCCCAAACTTCCATTGATCCTCTACCAGGCTCTTTACTCATGGATGTAGACCTGAATTCGTCTTTTAATACTTTGTTATCCTACACACTAGCACAGGGAGCGGGAGGCTATGGCCCCATCATAAATATGTCTGCCCTGACCATAGTTGCACAATGCATCAGGCGAGGCATGGATCAGGGCTTGGGGTACAAGTATGGTGAAAAAGAAAAGGACTCGCGCCAAACTTTCATCTCAATATCATCAGTTTTCTGACATTGAAGGAATTATGAATTTTCCCACTTTCTTCTTTTACCTTCAAAAATTTCAAATTTAAAGTCATCACTAGGGTTGAGCCAATCTTGACTTTTTCGAACCCGATCTCGATCCCAATTCCGATCCCAATGCAAGTCAATGGGATTTTTTTTATTAATCGGAGATCGGATTTTAAAAGCAATCCTATTCACTATACAGCATGGAATCTAAGAATTGTTAGAATCCACGCTGTGTAGTTAATCACTAAAGTAGCCAGAGGATTTTTTTTTAATCCTCTGGCTACTTAGTCCCCCCTGGTGTCCACTTACCTCCAGAGATGGCTGGTCCTGTGCCCCGTGCCTTCATTCTTCGCCTCGCTGCCGCTCCACGCTGCTTTTCTTCCTTTGCTGCCCCCTCCCTGCCAGGTTAGGAGAGTGTGGGCGGGTTAGGAGAGTGTGAGCGGGTACTGGGAGGGGAGACGTCACGTCTCCCCGCCCTGTACCCGCCCACACTCTAAGCCACAAGCCCTGCCTACCTAGCACTTTAAACACTAACCTGGGAGGCGGGGCAGCGAGGCAAGAAGAAGGAGGGCACCGGAGCAGCCATCTCTAGAGGTAAGTAGCTGCTAGAGATTTAGTTTAGCCTTCCATTCGAATGAATGGAGGCAGCCGGTGCGCAGGGGGTTAAGGCTGTGTGTCGGCTGCTTCCATTCATTCCTATGGAACTGCAGCGGAGCCTTCACACTGAAAATACAGCGTATACTCAGTGTGAAGGCTAAGCAAAGCATTGTGGGATCACCGATCTCGATCCCACATAAAAAGATCGTATTCAGAATTCCGAACCCTAGTCATCAGTCCTTCAGTTTTTGGTCTTCTAATGTCTTCTATTTTCCTCCTTGTTCTGATTTCCCTTCAGATTTATATGTTAAGGTCCCCATAGCAAGCTTTTTACTGTAACCCACCCCCGGACCCTACATGGTATAATGCCCCTTTATTGGCTTCCATAATGTATATTATCTCCTTCATTGGCCCCCATACTGCCCCTTTTACTGGTCTCCACACAGTAATGCTCGATTTACTGCCCCTCATAAAGTAAGTGCCCCTTTAAAGGCCACCATACAGTAAGTGCCCCCTTCACAGACTCACACACAATATACTGCTTCCCAAAGGAAACCAACTAACAGGTGGAGAAAGTCTAAAGATGCAGATTTATCATCCAGCATCAGTCATTGCGATAAATCTGGAACAGTTTTGGGGAACAGATGCAGATCTGAGCTAATAGTGAGAACCGGTAGTAGATACTCAGATTTAAATGGTTAACATGGTGCCGTGTGTTCAACATCTCCCAGGCCACACAAACTCCAACCCCACAATGGTGTTCACCCAAGCCCCAGATGATGGAGATGAACTTGGCTGCACTGCTGGGCAAAGTGGTACGGGTCAGGAAAAGCCAAAAATACAGTGTACCGCAAATCACGGCAAACCAGACACTGAGATCTCTTACCAGCAGATGTTTTTGGTTGCAGTGAAGGTCCAAGGATCCAGAAGGATAAGGTGGGTGGTTAGAAGGTGGCAGCAGAGAGTAAAGTGAAGTCATATGGTCCAGGGTCGTCAACAAGAGGGAAACGCAGTAGCCAAGTCAGTAACAAGAATGGTCAATCAGTAAAAAATGGTAATTCAGGAAGTGAAGGTCTAGAGGCAAGCCGGGGTCATAAACAGGAGCAGACACAGTACAAAATCAGAAGGCAAAGGCAAGGTCAGAGGTCAAAGTAAGGGGGCCAGAAGAACAGGTAATTAGAACATAGGAAAATACTTACTATCAGTACACTACTTCAACAGGATGGAGCCAGAGTCCACCTTAAATAGGCTCCGGCCCGCTGCTAGGCCGAAAACCGTAAGTCCCCCGTCCGGCTCAGGAGACGGGCAAGTCCAGCACAACTTTGCAGAGGTTCCAGCCTGCCTCCCAAGAACCGAAAATGAAGGACCCAGGAGCGCAGGAGGAAGACGGCCAGCAGCCTCTGCATGGCGCCATGGAGGCTCCACCCTACCCCTGACATCGATAATACTTAGCATCACCACAAACAGTGACCATGCAGCGGTACCGCAACTCAGCCCCCATTCACTTGTTTTTCAGGCTTTGAGAGGTTAAGATATAAATGATACGTCAAACCACCACCAATCTATTCTCAGCTCTGGAAATTTTCAGTGGACAGAGCCAGAAACAAAATACTCTGGACGCTGTGTAGTAACTAAGCTCAGCCCCAATTCACTTAAGTGGGTGATGAGCTGCCATCATCCACCAATGGCATTACACAATGTATGGAGGCTTCTGTTACTGGCTAAATCCCCTGTATAGTTCCAGAAGCTGCTGAGAACTAGGGCTGAGCCAATCTTGAGATTTCAGGATCGTTTTTAAAATCCAATTTTCGATCATTTTCCTGATCGTGATATTTGCTCGATCACCGATTGGAATCCGATCTTTCCCGATCCCGATCGCTCAACCCTACCTGGAATGTTACTGCCCCCTGTCCTTTGTGATCGCCCCCGGGCTGAATGCTTATCCCCTGCCCCTGTGCCGGTTGCAGCTGTACGCCTGCTCCGGGACCTCTAGGAGAAGCGCTGAATGCTGTGTTATTGATTGGCGCCTGCCGATGTCTCCGGGGAGCAGCTGCTATAAAGAGCCGAGAGCCACGTCTGCCATCAGTGTTATTGGTGCGTCTGCCCCCTCCTCTTACTTATTAACCAGGAATTTAACAACATGCCCTCCCCCCGAAGCAATTACACTACAGCCCTGGAATAAATCATGTGCTGCGATAAGATCGGGATCAGAATTCTGATCATGATCGTGAAATTTGCTCGATCACCGATCAGAATTTGATCTTTTCCGATCCCGATCGTTCAACCCTACTGAGAACGGCTGATCCCCACCGATCTGATATTAATGACCTAACCAGGGGATAGGTCATCAATATAAAAAAAATCCAAAACCCCTTTAAAAATGATATGACGATAACGTAATAAGTTCATCTCAGGTTCTCTATTTTCCACTAACACAATAAGCTGCCTTTAATGACATTCTTCACTTTAATTTGCTTTGATGTTTCTCCTCCGTCCTCAATTACGCATCTCGATATTTAATGTCTCTATCAACGATTATACAAATTTCAAGAAGACAAGGAAGTATTATAATATTGTCGAGGCCCCGCTAGTTTTCCGGTTCAAATCCTAGTTCATGCTGTTTGTTAAGTACTTGTTCACAGTGACAGCTTTCACCAAAACAGAATGTACTGAATACTTCTCTCCAAACTGCTCTGTCCTGCTGAGCCTCAAGTGAAACAAACTCTTCAAACTCCATCATGTGAACTTTTTATGCTGAACAATCTCTTTCAAGCCATTTCATTCAGAGATACTACCCGTGAAACTGGAATTCAGGGGGATGATGTGACATCACAGTGTCCTATCCCTAGGATGGGTCATGGCCACCAAAGTTGTACCACATGATTTCCCTTAATTGCGTTCTGTTAATTGTATTGCTCCTATTCAACAACAAAAATACATAAGTACTTTAGACCTGAGGCGGACCTCACATTGAACGGCCAATTGAAATCTTAAATAGACAGTTTAAGTTAAAAATCTTTGAACTGTCACAATGATTTCACAAGGGAAATTCGCTCCCGAAATAAAAGAAATGGTGTCCGTTCTGTTTGTTTGCAGATACTGCATGGTAAACAGTGAGCAAAGAGAACACACTTGTTTTCTGAACATACAATAGGGATCGCACGCTATGGAAAATAAGAGAAAAATTACATACGTTTGTACAATTTGTATTCAGCCCAGTTACACGGGAGTAGGAACTTGTTCAGACACAGACTGGCTGCGTAGAATTTTTAATAAACTGCTGTTGTCCTTACACGGCCGAATATGTTATGTTTTCCCAGATATCTTTTCTATTCTTCTGTAGATTTTGAATCACTTCTATTAATAGCATTGTGAGAGAAAAAAAATTCTAGAAATTTTGTTGATTCTTTAAAATTTGTGCAATTCCAACTCTTACTACTAAGCCTAAAATAGTTTGTGGCTAACTATAATCTGAAGATGGACCGTGTTCCTTAGACACATTCGTCTCGAGCAAACGCTATTGACTTATGAGAGCCCTATGTATGGGACTCCTATATTAGAGAATATTTTAGGCATTGCAGAGGTCATTGTGCCAAGAGGGGAATACATAAGCAGTGAAATCCTCCATTTAGTGTATACATCATAAGTGTACTGATAAGTGAGGTGGCTGCTGCAAAGATATAGTCCAAAGAAAATAATAAGTAGCAGTATATTAATTGGTTTAGTGGCCAGAGTCAAAATTGCAGGCATTTTAAAAAAAATATAGATATAAACATTGAAAATTAATAAGAAGACTCACCAAAAATTCTTTAAAAATATATTTAAAAATAAGAAGAAGCAGCCTATAAATTGGTTTAGTGGCCAGAGTCAGAACTTCAGTCTTTTTTTAAATATAGATAATACATCCTCGTGACAAATTGCCTTTAGGAGCAGAGACATTTTCTAGAATTGCTTCTTTAAATAACTAGTCCGACTTTGGGATTTTTTTTCTTTTGTGCTAACAGGGTCCTATGACTGTAATCTGAGCATTCTTGTTCTTAGACCCCCCCCCCCAATGATTGGCATTTGGGGGAACTATTCAGAACCGAATGTCTCTGGTAAGTAAGGACCCCTCATAGGATAGATAACTATAATGCTAGGAGTCCACTCCCAGTATATCGTTCAGGCTGGAAATTCTGCCCCGCACACACAAACCAGTTTTCATGGGTGAAACAAGGTCATATGAGTCTGGGCTAACTCTTTATACTGGGATTTTTAAAGGGCTTGTGTAATCATAATGACTATATTTATTTAGATGCTGGCTTGGTAATCAGCTGATCAGCGCAGGTCCAGTCTACGAATCTCCAGCAAGCAGATGTTATAGCAGCGGCCTCTGCAGGGGATATGCAGAATTACATTTCATGAATGACTATTTATGTATAATGAATGGGCCGGGTCCATCAGAGCAAAATTCATTGTTAGCCATCTATACAGATCAAATATATTCACTTGTATGAAATGTTTGAGAAGGTTAAGTGGTCGTGACCTCTTAGGGTCACTGGAAAATGAAAAGAAATTGTAGAGGAATCTGAGGTGGAAGTCCGCCTCATTCTCCAGTCCTCCAGCCCCCAATGAATGGGGCTCATCAGCTGACTGTCTTGCCCTGTGGGGTCTCCAGCTGATCAGCATTGCGCCGACCCTCATTTTTTCATTGCTAACAATGGGAGGCAGATTCAGGGCAGGACTTGGTGCTGATTAGAGGTGGAATCTGCCATGTGATATATATAAAAGATATATCCTATAGGATTTTTATTCAAAACAAAGACGTGTCATCCCATTTGATGCGCTAGGAAAGTCCATTTTGCCAATCCTACCATCATGAATGTCTGTGCAGGCCTGCAGTCACATGGGAATGTCTAATATACCATTGGTGGATGAAAAGATTTGCATCTTTCCATTGGACTGTGACATCAAAACTAAAGTTATTTTATCTAATCTGAGGTGTGTTATTGGTTGAGAAGGATCAGACTGGAAGCAAAAGTTACATATAATGCATCTTATCGTTGTCCTAAATTAAAGACTTCTATGCTGCGGCACAATCTATTGAAAAAAACAAAACATGATACAGTCCTATGAAAAAGTTTGGGCACCCCTATTAATCTTAATCATTTTTAGTTCTAAATATTTTGGTGTTTATAACAGCCATTTCAGTTTGCTATATCTAATAACTGATGGACACAGTAATATTTCAGGATTGAAATGAGGTTTATTGTACTAACAGAAAATGTGCAATATGCATTAAACCAAAATTTGACCGGTGCAAAAGTATGGGCACCTCAACAGAAAAGTGACATTAATATTTAGTAGATCCTCCTTTTGCAAAGATAACAGCCTCTAGTCGCTTCCTGTAGCTTTTAATCAGTTCCTGGATCCTGGATAAAGGTATTTTGGACAAACAATTCAAGTTCAGTTAAGTTAGATGGTCGCCGAGCATGGACAGCCCGCTTCAAATCATCCCACAGATGTTCAATGATATTCAGGTCTGGGGACTGGGATGGCCATTCCAGAACATTGTAATTGTTCCTCTGCATGAATGCCTGAGGATTTGGAGCGGTGTTTTGGATCATTGTCTTGCTGAAATATCCATCCCCGGCGTAACTTCAACTTTGTCACTGATTCTTGAACATTATTCTCAAGAATCTGCTGATACTGAGTGGAATCCATGCGACTCTCAACTTTAACAAGATTCCCGATGCCGGCATTGGCCACACAGCCCCAAAGCATGATGGAACCTCCACCAAATTTTACAGTGGGTAGCATGTGTTTTTCTTGGAATGCTGTTTCTTTTTGGACGCCATGCATAACGCCTTTTTTTATAACCAAACAACTCAATTTTTGTTTCCAAAATGAAGCTGCCTTGTCCAAATGTGCTTTTTCATACCTCAGGCAACTCTATTTGTGGCGTACGTGCAGAAACGGCTTCTTTCTCATCACTCTCCCATACAGCTTCTATTTGTGCAAAGTGCGCTGTATAGTTGACCGATGCACAGTGACACCATCTGCAGCAAGATGATGCTGCGGCTCTTTGGAGGTGGTCTGTGGATTGTCCTTGACTGTTCTCACCATTCTTCTTCTCTGCCTTTCTGATATTTTTCTTGGCCTGCCACTTCTGGGCTTAACAAGAACTGTCCCTGTGGTCTTCCATTTCCTTACTATGTTCCTCACAGTGGAAACTGACAGGTTAAATCTCTGAGACAACTTTTTGTATCCTTCCCCTGAACAACTATGTTGAACAATCTTTGTTTTCAGATCATTTAAGAGTTGTTTTGAGTAGCCCATGATGCCACTCTTCAGAGGAGATTCAAATAGGAGATCAACTTGCAATTGGCCACCTTAAATACCTTTTCTTATGATTGGATACACCTGGCTATGAAGTTCAAAGCTCACTGAGGTTACAAAACCAATTTTGTGCTTCAGTAAGTCAGTAAAAAGTAGTTAGGGGAATTCAAATCAATAAAATGATAAGGGTGCCCATACTTTTGCACCGGTCAAATTTTGGTTTAATGCATATTGCACATTTTCTGTTAGTACAATAAACCTCATTTCAATCCTGAAATATTACTGTGTCCATCAGTTATTAGATATATCAAACTGAAATGGCTGTTGCAAACACCAAAATATTTAGAACAAAAAATGATTAAGATTAATAGGGGTGCCCAAACTTTTTCATAGGACTGTATGTTTTATATTGGCACCTCAACGATAGGGAGATATTATTAAACCACAAACCGTCAAGGGAGTGAGGTCGGTAATAAGTCATATGGAAACTGGTATCATGCAATTGTCTAATCCAGAAACATTGTGTTTATTAAACATCCAACAATCCAGAAATTCTGATAATCTGCAACGTGTTTGCAATGCAAAACTTGATAAAGATATAAAGTTTTCCAATAATGGAACAAGAAGATATTTATTAGAGACTCCTTAGGCTTAAAATACAATAGCATATATATTTTTTTTTTAGTTACATATATTTAATACTGAATTTATTTGATATAGACTTACACTATGTCTATGTTACGCATCCCTCATACCAAATGTCAGAAGTTGAAGAGTTAATGTTATGATTATATTGCTTATTATGGCTCTTTATTGTACATTGATCTATTGATCTGGAGCATTTGAGCGTTTCATTTTCATGTGAGTTTTTATAGGGGGGCTCAAAACATCAACAATAGGCAAGTGGACAAGTGAGATTGCGCCTTTTTGGTGTAAACTTCTCAGTTTCATGTTTCATTTAACCTATTTTCTCTGGGTGCAGTCGGACCTGACTCAATACATATGAGACAGAAGCTGAAAAAACATCCTAAAACTCTGCTCCATAGTTCACTGTAGTAAAATAAAATATCTAAAATGTTACTCTACGGGAAGTTTTTTCATTATATTATTCCACAAATGTATCTATTTTATTTTTGCATTATTTTATTGTAGTTCTTTTTTTACTATATAACTAAGAACCTGAAATAATCAAATAATCTTCTCGTCATTACTTTTATTCCTTTGGTCTATGTTCTTTTTTTATAATTATTTTAGTGAGATCAAGTAATAAAAATAAAAACATAAAATAAAAAGAATTTAATAAAAATCCAAGAATATACAAAAAATATATATTATATATATATATATATATATATATATATATATATATATATATATTTATATAAAAAATAGTAATAAAAATATATAAAAAAAATAATAATATATAAAAAAAATAAACAGTAATAAAAATATATATATAAAAAAAATAAAAAATATAAAATAAAAAATCTCGCAATATGTGTTTTATTTATTTAGCGTAACTACATTTTTACACAGGGAGAAGTTTTCCCAAAAAGTCCTGAAAACGTCAGCAAATAATGACATTATTTTTATTACTATTTTATTTCCCCGATATGTTTTTTTATTTTGGTAAAAAATTGAAGTGACATGAAAAAATGAACTAAAAAAAACCCCAAAACTAATAAATCCGTTAACTAAACTTTTTGTTTAACTCTACTCCTTTTTTTTTGGAAGGGGTCAGTTGGTAAGGGGGTACGAGAGGTGAGATTTAATCTCTTGTAATTGATCCATTTATAGAAGTAGATTCATTTTTATCCTGGTAAGTGCTACATAACAGAATGTAGAACAGGAAAGAGTCGGGGACAGTATTCTTTTTTTTTTTTTTTCATCATAAAACAAGATTTAGTAGTTTTCCACTTAATCTTGGTGAAAAGAACCCACTACCTTACATATTGCAGAGATAATGTAATGGCTAGCAGAAAACAAAAAAGGCTTTGTAATATGGCCACCTCCTAAAGTTGTTGCAAAGAAACTTTTCCCCTTCGTATCTCCTAACAAATTCTAATTAATGCCAGGCATTCCTCCACTGGAATCATTTAAGGCGTAACAAGCGGTGGGGGAAAAAAGACGTCCTGAATGCTGGCGATTGCCCTGTTAGAATTATACGACTGAATGCCAGAGCCTCCTAACTTACTGTCTATTAAACCGAAGCTTTCAAAGAGAAATGCATCTACAAAAGCTGTCAATCTTCCTTGCCCCTAAAGCCTGGGTTCACATGGATTCAAGTGACAGGCCCCCCTCCCCCTGTGCACAATACATCAATCTGTCTCTCCCACAAGCACCCACAGCCCATTGTGTAGGCCGCAGGTGCCTATTATGGCACCCATGACTGACTCCCTCAGCTCCTCCCCTGAGAAACAGGAACTTCAGACAATAGCACACTGTGGGAAGATGATGATGGGTGTTTTAGGGTATAGACAGATGGCGAAGGGGTACATGGGTGGCACATCAAGGTGTCTTTACAACAGTCATAACATCTACAACTTTCATTAGTTTGTGCAACATTACACACTGGCTATCACTCAACCTTTTAATATATAAGATAACATATATATATATATATATATATATATATATATATATATATATATATATCATATACACTTGCATGAGAAAAGTCTATTATAGAGAAATTTCGCAACTTATGTTTCAATGAAGAAGATTCACCTTTTTCTATGAATGTTTGTAGTGCCGCAATTTTTCTACAAATTTTTGGAGTGCTGCAAGTTTTCTAAGAATTTTTGGAGTGCTGCAATTTTTCTACGAACTTTTGGAGTACTGCAATTTTTCTACACATTTTTGGAGTGCTGCAATTTTTCTACGAACTTTTGGAGTACTGCAATTTTTCTACAAATTTTTGGAGTGCTGCAATTTTTTTGATGAATTTTTGGAGTGCTGCAATTTTTCTACAAATTTTTGGAGTGTTGCAGTTTTTGATGAATTTTTGGAGTGTTGCAGTTTTTGATGAATTTTTGGAGTGTTGCAGTTTTTGATGAATTTTTGGAGTGCTGCAATTTTTTGATGAATTTTTGGAGCGTTGCAATTATTCTATTTTATTAAATCGACTTTGAATCAAGTGCTTTATTGGCACCATCCTTAATATGAAGAGTGCTGCTTATTTCTCTCTATATATGTACAGATGTAGCAAAGTTTAACTTGACACTACATGTTACCAACACTTTGGAGCATTAACTTGGGTTTCAATGTCTCTTTCGTCTTCTGTAACAAGATATGAAGTTATATACTCTCTCTCTCTTTGTATATATATATATATATATATATATATATATATATATATGTCAGAACTGGGTGGTTTATCTTCCTCTGGATATCCCCTTGGAGCTATGCATTTTTTGTAATGTAATGGAGCATATCTACCAATGGAAAACCACAGATAACACAATTTTCTATGACAATGGTCTGAGCTAAATAGAAAGCGCAGCTCTGCTACATCTGACTGCACACTTTTATTAATTCATTTGTAAACTAAGGCACGTCTGAATGTCCTCCCTATGGGAACCCTTATAATTGATATAGCCATTGAAAACTTGGAAAGATATCAAACTCCACAAGTAGGCTTTTAGTTATCACACATCCAAGATTCTCTTTACATAATAAGTATATCTGAAAAAGTTGCCCTATGTGAAAATGAACAATATAAATTAGATGTTTCATGCCTGTCACATGCATTTATAGCAATACAAGCCTCTTAGCGACAAATAGCCACTCGAAATACAAACAAAAGTGCCCTGTCAAGGAGTATAAATAAGGAGCAAATCAGCAACTTAAGGGATTTCCTATAATAATCTTGCATCACATTGGGTTAGGCTCTTATGGAAGTGGTTACCATGAAGATTTTAATCCTGTTGTGGGAGGGATCGTAATTCTAAGGTGAAAAACACAAACAATATACACATCAAAGAAAAAACTAACACCGAGGAATAGATAGAGTGGAAAGGGACAAGGATCGGTAAACGGGTAGCGAGATGAAAGCTATTGTATAAGATACATATTTATGTAATGATAGATAGATAGATAATAGATAGATAGATAGATAGATAGATAGATAGATAGATAGATAGGAGATAGATATAGATCGATCGATAGATAGATAGATAGATAGATAGATAGATAGATAGATAGATATAGATCGATCGATAGATAGATAGATAGATAGATAGATAGATAGATAGGAGATAGATAGATAGATAGATAGATAGATAGATAGATAGATAGATAGATAATTTTAGGTTAGACACCGGTGGATAACTATGAGATAGATATTTAGATAAAAGGTCCGTTTACTAATACTTTTTCTATTGCAGAAGTTATGCCAGGTTCACACAAGCATCATGTTAGGAACCTGATGCGACAATAGCGGACAGTAAGTCCTGGGCAACCAGAATCCTGAAACACCTAGGCCAAAACAGTCCTGAGTGTACAACGCTCTCCTAACCAGAGTGGAACCAGGCCCCGGAGGTCTTCTCCAAAGCTCCTGATGGTGGAGTTGGACTTGATAAATTCTGGGACCCAGAGAGTGCTGCACACTCAGCGCACCCCAAGTAGCAGAGGACCCAGAAAACCCAGAAACACTAACCTGAGCAGATGAAGAAGCAGAAGAGCTGGTCAGCATGGAGAGAGATAGCAGCAGCACCACAGGAAGGTGGTATAGGCCAAGATGGTACACAGGAGGCCTCGCAGGTTCCAGGGATTGCCAAAACGAAGTCAATCAAGCCGGGTCGATACACAGGAGGTCACGAGGTAGCAGGAGGGAGAAGCAAATGCGTAGTCAAGAGAGCCGGGTCGATACACAGGAGGTCACGAGGTAGCAGGAGGGAGAAGCAAATGCGTAGTCAAGAGAGCCGGGTCATACACAAGAGGTCACGGAGTAGCCAAGCAGAGGTCAAACAGGAGTAGTCAGGAAATAAGCCGAGGTCATCCACAGGAGATCATAAGGTAGCCAAATCAGGAGGTCAAGGAGAGGTAGTCTGGAAGGTAAGCCAAGGTCATACACAGGAACACAGAAGGAATACAGAATAAAAGCACATGAGGGAGCTGTCACCTGGTATACTGAATAACCAGCAATGGGCCGGAGCCAGAATGAGGTCTAAATAGCCTCCAGACCGCCACTGACCTCCCCAGCCCCGGAAGTAAGGTTTCTGGTCCCAGGAGATCGGAATCCCTGCAGACTACTGTAGAGGTTCCATCCCTCTTCCATAGGATCAGAAGCGGTGATACGCACCGACAGCAGAGCGGGCCGGCAACCTCCACGTGATGCAGCGGAGACTACGACCCGAAGTATTAACACATTGTCTCTCTATTGTTCTGGTCTATTGGAGACCATTGAAGGTGGACCACTAAAATAGCAGTAATATAGAGCCCCACCGACCACCACTGACTATAAATGGGGTACGTTGGGTGCAGTTTTCAAACTGAAAAAGGTGGAAGAAAACAGGACTTTCCTCAACCAATTTTCAGATGGACATTGCGACGGAATCTCCAATCAGAACTCTGGTGTAAATGTTATTCATCGCATTATGAAAAGTTACACAATTTCCTGGCACAAATTTATCATGGTTTTCAAGACCTCTGCTTGCAGTCATTCAAGAAATTCTTCATAGTTTGCTTCAAGTGGCCAAAAATGTAAAACACTTGTATTACAAGCTGAAATATGTCTGAAAAATTCTTACAAATAACTGTCCATTACATTCAAAGTGAAATATGTTGCATAGCTCTTAAGGCACATAGTTGTACACAGCTGAATATAAGGAAGGGACATATCTGTTCCTGAAGCTTTCTATGTTTAATCCAAGTTTTTTAAGAATTTTTTTACAAGTGTAAATAAGAAAAAACAAGATTATACAAAACTATAAGAAGACATGAAGTGTGAAGACATGAAGACATTACAGTACCATGATCACTGATGTGTACTCACTAAGGCGACTCCATCGCTCCATAACACTAAGGCCTCGTTCACACGGTGTAACGTGCCGCGTGATGTGGCACGTGTACGCCGCGGGACCCTTTGTGTGCCATACACACTCCCATTGATTTCAATGGGAGCGGGGATCGTATGCGCTGCGCTAGTTTGCGGCCGTGAATAAATGCACGGCCGCAAACTAGCGTGGCGCATACGATCCCCGCTCCCATTGAAATCAATGGGAGCGTGTATGGCAGGCAAAGGGTCCCGCGGCGTACACGTGCCACATCACGCGGCACGTTACACCGTGTGAACGAGGCCTAATAGGCTAAGTCTGAGACTATATCATTGAATAGGATAAACCCATAACAATTATAACAATTTTTTTTTTTTTGAGGAGTGGGAGGGAAGGGAGCACGTGCTGTCTATGTATTTCCTGGATAGCAGATTAACCCATTCATTTCTATGGGCCCGTACACATGACACTGAATTACATGGTCGCATGTGCAAGTCGACAGTCTGGGCCGTAAAGTATATAACAGGTCATTTTCCTGTCCGATTTTGCGTCCCTGCTTCCATGGAAGGGGCTGCAGAATCACGGACAGTACACGGACACGGGTGACATCCACGTGTCCCCTGTCTGCTGCCCGTGCCTTTAATTCATGGCCACAGCACATGGTCGTCTGCAACCGGCCTTACATTGTTAGTTTAAGGACAGTAATAATTTTTCTGTGCACACATGGATCCATTATAATGAATAGAACACACCTATTTTTTGGAATTTTTTTGGGAATTTTTAGGAACTGAGTCATAAAAAAGATCTCTCCTACTCTACTTGCCTTGGCCGTTTAACTATACAGGTTCGAGAAAAAACGGACAACCTTTGGACGTCTGTGCAGTCTGTTTTCCGCAGTCTCATTGCTAGGTGACAGCATCCGTTTTTTGGTGGCTTTTTTGGCAGACAGGAAAAAAAAATGGACGCACATGGACACACAGGTGTACAACGTCCAAATAATAGCTGTTGTGACAGATTTTGTGATATCCTTCTGATTTAACTGTCAGCGAAAAGTAGAGATGAATTTCATTGGTCCTTATTAGAGATGAGCGAGTAGTACTCGATCGAGTAGGTATTCGATCGAATATTACAGTATTCGAAATACTCGTACTCGATCGAGTACCACTCGCTATTCGAATGGAAAAGTTCGATGCAGAACCAGCATTGATTGGCCGAATGCTATACAGTCTGCCGATCAACGCTGGTTCTTCTCCTACCTTTAGAAGTCTTCTCTGTGCAGCGTCCCCGCGGCGTCTTCCGGCTCTTCATTCACTCTGCCAGGCATCGGGCATGTCCGCTTGTAGTGCGGGCATGCGCAGTCGGCTCTGCCCAGGCCCGATGCCTGGCAGAGTGAATTCAGAGCCAGAAGACGCCGCGGGGACGCTGCATGGAGAAGTCTTCTCGGAGGATCCAGCCCGACCCTCACTCGTGGACTTGGTAAGTATAATTTGATCGAACGTTGCCTACCCCTGAAACAAGCATTTTCCCCCCATAGACTATAATAGGGTTCGATATTCGATTCGAGTAGTCGAATATTGAGGGGCTACTCAAAACGAATATCGAATCTCGGACATTTTACTGTTCGCTCATCTCTAGTCCTTATATTTTGACCCAAATCGCTCATTCATTATTAATGGACATAAAAAGGATGTCAATACATTTTACATCCACTAAAAATGGATCCATTGCTTTCTATTGGGTTCAAGTATCCATTAAAATGGTTGAACATAGAGAATGCTATTTTTTTTGAGTAGTCAAAAAAAACCTGGACATTTCAATAGACACATTAAAATCAATGGGTTCTCAAAACGTCGATGTGATGAACACTACAAAAATGGCCATCAGTTGTGTGAATAAGGCCTTAATCATGACAGTGATTAATGTCTGTGATCTCCGATTTTTCTAATGCATGTCACATTAAATTCAATGTCAGTGAATGGGGCCATTCCCATAGCCATTATTTTCCTGGTCTGTCTCTTGGTTGCAAAATGATCATAAAATATGGCTGTTTTTATGGCCATTTTGTACCATAGTTGTGTGAATCTAGACTTAAGCTAGGGCGACATGGTGACATTTGTCCCTAAAAGTCACATCCAATAATTATCTGGGGTGTCATGTTGCCATCTGTGATGTTGAATATATAGATAATACAACGCAGTTGGATTTTGGTCACAAGGTGCGAGTTGCATGGGTCATGGGTATTATTTGCGTTTGATCATTTTTAGTATTTTTGTGTTAAAAGTCATTAAAAAACACAAAAAAATGGATGATGGTTTTTACATACCATGAAAAGACTAACGTGTGAAGGAAGACATCATTCAAAATGAATTGGCCATTTTGGAACTGGTTTCCTTGGTTTTCAATGGACTTGTCTATTGTGTACCAAGCCATAAAATAAGCTTCATAAGTGATTTTATATTTGTGACCTTAAACCATTTTCTCCAATGCAGGGCTTGTTATTGTGAACATAAATTTTCGGCTATAGAGGCTGTCCATGTAACCAGAAGAATGGAAACTACCTAGATGTGCGCCGCCGCTATTCATCGCAGCCTGTTGCTTTTCAGGAAAGCCCCGTTATCTATGACTAATCTTTAGGTGGCTAATCAGCTGTTGAGGCCAATGGTAGCACATGAATATATCATTTATTCTCCCCTTCCTCAGGGTCACACAAGTGGAGACACTCATTATCCTTCTCACACAATAGAGTTGACTCAAAGGCGGCTTGTCAATCATGGATTGTGTAGGAAGTCATTTTTATCAGTACCTTTATATACCACTATAGAAAGCAGCATGCTGACATGCTTCACCATATGGTCCGTCAGTGTATCCACTACCGACAATCATGGTTATGGCAATTATATATTTCATGGCACAGAGTATAAGACTAACAAGTTTCAAGTATATGTAGGGTGACATCAAGAAGGGAAATGCTTTGTGGCAATGCATCCTATTGTTAAGAAATATAGAAGAGTCGCTGAGGACTTCAGAGACCATATGGGTGGGTGTAGATGGCTTTTCCACAGGTCAATGACATGTAAGGTGGCTTTAAGGTCGGGCGCACACAGCGTAGATTTTTAGATTTCCTTAAAGGGGATTTCCCCTGACCATATTTAAATCCATAGACAATTAAAAACTAAACATTTTTGCAATGATAAATAATTAGAAATTGTGCAGAGTTTCAGGCTAAGGCCCCACGGGACGATACGTAGCATTAAAGTTATACGGGAAGAATCATGGCGGGAACACATCGCGGATCTTCCTGCAGCGCTTTGAACAGAAAGTTCACTGAGTTTTCCTCTCCGGACCTTCTGTTACCAATACATCTAGGGGAAAGCCGCCGGTGTTCCGTAGATATAATTGACATGCTATGATTTCCAAAACCATGCCGGTTTTGGAAATCGCAGCGTGACTGTGCTGCAGTTTGAATTGTAAAGTGGGCATGGGATTTGTATGAATCCCATCCACTTTGCCTGTACTGTATAATGCCGTGATTCTTCCTGCGCTGTTTTCACCGCAGGCAAATTGTAGCGTTTCTGACCCATGGAGCCCCGGCCTAAATCTGCAAAAAATGCAGTAAAATCTGCAACAAAAACCATTGAGTTTCTTCAATATAGGCATTATGGAAACGCAGCGTTTTTGTTGCAGATTTTGCTGTGCTTTTTTGAGCCAAATTCAGGAGTGGATTGAAAAGGAATGGAAAATATAAAGGAAGCTCTTAGATCTTTCCCTTCTTTTAAAGAGGACCTTTCATCAGATTGGGCACAGGCAGTTCTATATACAGCTGGAGAGCTGACAGTGCGCTGCTTTCCCGATCTGTGCCATGGGTAAAGCGCTATTTTTCCCGCTACCGTAGCGCTTTACAGTCAGAGGGGCGTTCCTGACACTCTGTCAGGAATGTCCTTCTGCCCAGCAGCGTCTATCACGCTGCACAGTGTGAGCGGGGAGGAACTCCCCCCTCCCCTCCTGATAATATTCGTCTATGGACGAGCACTGTGAGCAGAGGGAGGGGGCGTTCCTCTCCGCTCACACTGTACAGCATGATAGGCACTGCTGGGCAGAAGGACGTTCCTGACAGAGTGTCAGGAACGCCCCTCTGACTGTAAAGCGCTATGGTATCGGGACCGATAGCGCTTTACCCAGGGCACAGATCGGGAAAGCAGTCAGTGCGCTGAATTCAGCGCACTGTCGGCTTTCCAGCAGTATATAGAACTGCATGTGCCCGATCTGATGAAAGGTCCTCTTTAAATCCACTCCTGATTTTGGCTTCAAAAACCACAGAAAAACCATAAAAAAATTTCTCCAACATGCAGCCATTCACATGGTGGTAAATGTGATGAATTTGGTGTGGATTTTCAGTGCTGAAAAAAAAAGCCTCCCATTGACTTCAATGGGTTCCTTTTTCTGCTAGCATTGAACCCATTGAAGTCAATGGGAGGCATTTTTTCAGCGCTGAAATTCCACATCAAATTCCTCATCATTTTCTTCCGTGTGAATGGACCCTTAAAGAATTTCTTTATCTATCTTAGTGGTGACACTCTTTAAATCTTGATAGATTGCCAAACCAGCCATGATTTCCTTTTTGTGGTTCAGTTAACTTCTTGTACATACACTACTTCTGTGTGCTTATCTGTAAGGAATAAGAAAACAATGACTGGGTTTCTGACAAGTTCCAGAAAGTTCCTGCATTGATGGTGTAAGCCGATGGCTGGTCAGGTAATGGAGGGGGTGTATATCTCACCCAGACTACTAAGGTGGGTGAGATAAAAAAACTCCAGAAAGAATGTTTCTCAGCAGATAACTTTTGTCTGCTGAGCATTATTCAAGTTCTCTCTATTGGGTTGGATTTTTAGAAATAGCAGGTAGGTTGGTAGTGGGACCTGTCATTCCAACCCCCTCCAGTCCACACATTGTGGATGTTTTTGCAGCGTGTCAGCTGCTATGAATTGTCCTGATCAGTGAGGTTTAAAAGGTCAGCCCCAGCAGCAACACTTTGGACAGAGCTTGGTTGGAGAGCCAGCAGGAAGGTCAGACTGTTGGAGCTGTCCTGGTTGATGCAACCTACTGTTGAGTCTGCTATTATAGGTGAGGTAACCTATGTTTAGTTAGAGCCTAGCCGGGCAGGTATTTATTTTTGTATTGTTTCCTTTTATTGCTGCACTACCTTTTTTGAGTGAAAATAAAACTCTACTTTTGTTTTGGACTAAAGAAACTGGACTTGTGTGTCTATGCCACCCCACCTAGCAACCCCAGACCCTGACAATGGTCATATCCATTGACAATCTCTTAAGAAAACGACTGTCACCACCAAGATGGTTAGAGACTACTTTTGAAACTCTGCAAATTTTTTAATTATTTAAATTTGCAAAAATGTTTAAGTTTTAATCGCTTTATTGTAAGATCTCATGTTGCAAAATGCAGCAAAAGCAAAACAAAAAAATGCTCCGTTTTACAATAACAGCAAAGTAAATTTAATTCTGGCTAATCCCATTACACCATGCTAATGACGGGGTTAGAATTTGGTGCAAACAGCATAAATCAATGAACCCTTCCTGCCAGGGGTTCAAGCTGGTAATGGTGCGGGGATTGTTTTGTTGGCACTCCCTGGATCCTGTGATACCTGTCGAAGATACCTGTATATACATGATGAGTTGCTGAGTTTCTGAAAGCCAAAGGTCCAAAGTCTTACTAAATAGTGTCTCTAATAAAGTGGCCATTCAGTGCATATCCTGATCTAAGGCTTTGATTTAGAAGTATATTCAGTGTACATATTTAAAAAAAACGTAGATACCATTTCCTTTGCGTTTGAGGAACTTCCACACCTTTGTGACAGACTGGAGCTGGAATGTGGAGTAACAAGTCGCCTCACACCCTTTTCTCAGTATTTCTGTCATATATCTCCATCTTTCCTCCTCTTTCACACCTGGTGATAATTTTTTTTTTTAATTCTGCTATGAAAAATATTAAACATTATTTTTTTATTTTTTTTGTTACCATTTGCAACATTATTAAAGTTTATTAATAATACAGTGAAATAATAAAGAACCTGTAACGCCAGTATTATTGGCAGTACTGTGCTTTTCCTTATCAGTAGAAATGACTATTTGAAGTTACTAGGAGTTTTTTGACCTTTAAAAATGTTCTGCGCCTTAGTTTACCTTTAGAAAAATGTCATCCAAACCACAGCACGACATGGTGAGCGGCGTGATTTGTCTTCGGTCACTTTGGTCACCTTCCTGCACAGTAAAGAACAGATAGACAGAGAACAGCACCGAGCTGCACATAGTGAAGTACCGTACAATAAGGAGGTCAATAAGACAAGAAAGCTTCTCACCTTGGAAGGTTGTGAACACAACCGTTTCTTTCAGTTTATAGACCACTTATGGAGGGGAGGTCTTATGCCCCTAGAGGAGAGCCAGCAGAATCCACGTCACCCTAGGTGTAGGTAATGGCGAAAAATGGACCGGACAAATAGAGGATCCCCGCGCTCAATCCGTCGTCTTTTAAAATTTCACTTTATTTTGGAAAAGTACACACAACGCGTTTCGGGCTAACTGCCCTTTTTCAAGTGTATAAACTCAAGATTGGTAATATCTTCAAATCCTGATGTCTAGACCATGGTATGGATTCCTCCTATCCCCCAGTGGAGGTGATCCTGGATTTTCTTCAGGACGGTCTAGACAAAGGTCTATATTAAAGGTAAGCAGGGAAACACCACCTTGTATAGACCACTTTATTATGGGCCACATCCAATTTTAGCCCACCTTTTTAGGTGACCTGCCACAACCTAAAAAGGTGGGCTAAAATTGGATGTGGCCCATAATAAAGTGGTCTATACAAGGTGGTGTTTCCCTGCTTACCTTTAATATAGACCTTTGTCTAGACCGTCCTGAAGAAAATCCAGGATCACCTCCACTGGGGGATAGGAGGAATCCATACCATGGTCCAGACATCAGGATTTGAAGATATTACCAATCTTGAGTTTATACACTTGAAAAAGGGCAGTTAGCCCGAAACGCGTTGTGTGTACTTTTCCAAAATAAAGTGAAATTTTAAAAGACGACGGATTGAGCGCGGGGATCCTCTATTTGTCCGGTCCATTTTTCGTGCATAGTAAAGAAAGCTCATTATTTATACTGTATTCTGCATGATGGGAAAAAACACAATAATACAATAATAATAGAATTGCTGGTTTTATTCCTATCAACAACTTCAATAATACATAAAAGGCAAGCAATCAATTATATATACCCCAAAATGGTGTCAAAGAAAAAGTAGAAGCCATCCCATAAAAAAAGGTCCCATAGGTCAACAGAAAAACTAATGTTGCGTGTCTCAGAATTTGGAAAAACAAAAGTTATTTTCTCCATAAAGCGGCGAAAGAGTTGATACATAAAACAATTGGCATTGCTGTAAATGTTCCAAAATAAAGAATAAAATTAACAAATCATTTATACCACAGCATGCATACTGTAAAAATAAAACAATGGTGGTATTGCAGCTTTTTTTCCATTCTGCCCTCATAGAAAATTGGAAAAATTTTACATATAGATTATGTGGAAAAATGTTGCCAGTAAAAACTACAACTCCTGCCCCTCACAAAATTAGCTGTCATACAGATTTGTTGAAGAATAATATTAAAAAAATGACTTGGTTGGTCCTGAGTACCCAAGATACGCTGATGGAGCAGCTCTTGGGATGGCCAGGAGAGGTGCTATATAACAGAATGAACTGTTAACACCTGGCAGGATGGGTTCATTAATTCAGGGTGCTGTGCCAAATTCTGACAATGCCATCACCTTGGTGGAGCAGAAATCTGGATTCATGTAAGTTTGCTGAATGATCCAAATTTTGTGCTCTTAGAGTACTGTATGTATACTGACAGACATAAATATGATATGCTACTGTAGTAATACTGTATATACACTGATAGACATGATGATAAAATACTACTACAGTAATACTGTATATACACTGATAGACATGATGATAAAATACTACTACAGTAATACTGTATATACACCAATAGACATGATGATGATATGATGCTACAGTAATACTGTATATATACTGATAGACATGATGATAATATACTACTACGGTAATACTGTATATATACTGACAGACATGATGATGAGATGATGCTATAGTAATACTGTATATACACTGATAGACATGATGATAATATACTACTATGGTAATACTGTATATATACTCACAGACATGATGATGGTATGATGCTACAGTAATGCTGTATATACACCAATAGACATGATGATGAGATGATGCTACAGTAATACTGTATATACACTGACAGACATGATGATGAGATGATTCTACAGTAATACTGTATATACACCAATAGACATGATGATGATATGATGCTACAGTAATACTGTATATACACCGATAGACATGATGATAATATACTACTATGGTAATACTGTATATATACTGACAGACATGATGATGAGATGATGCTACAGTAATACCATATATACACTGACAGACATGATGATGAGATGAAACTACAATAATAATATATATACACTGATAGATGTAATTAAAATATACTACTACAGTAATTTTATATAAGCACTGATAAACATGGTGGTGATAATATGATTCTGGGGTAATATTATATATACACTGACAGGCATGATAAGGAGCTGCTGTTATAGTAGAATTGTACAGTATATACAGTGACAGATGTGATGATGCTGTAGTAATACTGTATATACAGTGACAGATGTGATGATGCTGTAGTAATACTGTATATACAGTGACAAATATGATGATATGATGCTGTAGTAATACTGTATATTATACTGATAGATGTGAGAATAATATGAAACTGTAGTGATTCTATATATATACTCAAACATGATAATGAGATGTTGCTGTAGTAATACTGTATAATACAGTACACTGGCAAACATGATGATAAGATGATGCTGTATCAATATTATATATACACTGATAGACTTGATTATGAGGTGGTGCTGTATTAATATTGTGTATACACTGACAGCCATGATCATAAGATTATACTGTAGTAATACTATATACTTTCTGCTCCTCAGTAAACTACCATTCTCCTCTTACATTTCTGGGTGCAAAGAATCAAATAACATAGGGTCACATCAAGTAGGTAAAGGGAAAAGCAAAGACGGTAAGCTTTAAAGAGCCAGTGGGAAGAATGGATGCAAAAATGCACTCAACAAGCCTTTTTTCTTGTAACAATTTATATCAGTAAATAATAATGTCAGATACAATTTTTGTAGCATACTGACCAACACAGTCTTTTACCATAGCAGCAAAATGTTACATTGTAGTAAACAGATTTTTAAAAGACTCCGTTCACATAATGCAGAAGAATGTGGAACCTATTTCCATCATCCCATATGAACCCATGCTTTCTTTCTAAAAGGACAAAGCTAAGGTCAAGTGAAGCATTGGGGACACAGGCACATGGGCTTCTTTTTGCTGTTAAAAAGAACCATTGTTCTCTATAGATCAGCCGAAGGTTTTCTGTTTTTTTAATTTTTTGTGTTTTACTCTTTAGAAAACAATGCCACCTATTTTCTTGTGGCCACAAATACCCTGAGCTCTCCAGCCCTAAGGGAAGAAACACATGTATGACTTAAAGCTAACAAAATGGGATCCAATTGTTTCCTGTAGAGAAAACACACAAGCTACTTGTAGATGACCAAAAAGAGACAATGCTACCTATTCGTTCTCAATAGCAAGTGTCTAGAGTGGTCGAAAAATGGAAGAACTTTCTCATTTACACACTTCCAGGATAAGACCAGGGGCAAAGTGTTTGTTACATGAGCTGTATCCGAGCCAGTTATGTAATAAACCTTGCCTTTGAAAGACTAATTCTAACAAGAAGATGATGGACGGATCGTTTCATGAACTAATTCCAAAACATAGTCTTCCTATAAGTAAGTCATGTTACTTGTATACAAATGTAGGACAAGATCATGTATCAGGAATGTTCTCAATTAAAAGTGGTGTTCATCTGACTATTCCAATTCTCAATTCTAGCCCATGGGCACTTTCACTCAATCTTCTATAAAGTACATGGGTTGTATGTTATAGTTGGGGCTAGTTCTGCCATCAGCAGAATTCGTGGACTTGCATAGAATTAGTGTTATGGTCAGCAGGGTTCATTAAAAAAAAACTAAACAACTGAAAAACCCTGCGAAGCCCTCTGGGCTACTGACTGCTAAAAACCTGGTGTGAACAGTGTCTGACAGTTGATGTCACTGCCAGCTAAATTAACCCCTTAAGGACCCGGCCATTTTTTGGTTTCGCATTTTCGTTTTTCCCTCCTCACATTTCAAGAGCCATAACTTTTTCATTTTTCAGTTCACAGAGTCACATGATGGCTTATTGTTTGCGGGACAAATTGTACTTTGTAATGGCACCATTCAATATGCTGTGCAATGTACTGGGAAGCTGGAAAAAAATTCAGAATGAGGTGCAATTGGAGAAAAAATGCATTTGCGCCATTTTCTTATGGGTTTAATTTTTACAGCGTTCACTGTTTGGTACAAATGACATGTTACCTGTGTTCTACGTGTCAGTACGAACGCAGTGATACCAAATTTATATAGTATTTGAAATGTTTTGATACTTTTAAAAAAATGATAAACTTTGCAAAATAGAAAAAAAAATTTGTGTCATCATGTTCTAACACCTGTAACTTTTTCATATTTCCATGTATGGAGCTGGTTGTGGTGTCTTTTTATGCGGGACAAGATGACGTTTCTATTGATACCATTTGGGGAAAGATCTGATGGTTTGATCACTTTTTATTCAATTTTTTATAGGAGGCAAAGTGTTGAAAAAAACGCTTTTTGGCGGTTTTTATTTTTTTTGCCGCTACGCCGTTCGCAGTACGGGATAAATGTTTTAATATTCTAATAGTTCGGGCATTTTGGAGCGCGGGGATACCTAATATGTTTATGTTTAATGTTCTTTCATTACTTTTATAGCTAATCTAGGGAAAGGGGGGTGATTTGAACTTTTATATTTTTTTTATTTTTTTAATACTTTTAAAAACTTTTTTTTTTCTTCTGTTACATTTATGATCAGACCCCTTAGGTACCTTGAAACCTAGGGGGTCTGATCGCTCATACTATTCACTGCAATACTACAGTATTGCAGTGAATAGGAAAATCGCAGCACTTCTATTAGACGATGTCTCTGGCATCGTCTAATAGATCTCGGGCAGAGACAAGCCTGGAAGCCTTCAATAGGCTTCCGGCTGTCATAGCAACCGATCACCGCCCTCTTGTGACGTTCAGGAGGGCGGCGATCGGCAAAACATGGCGGCGCCCATGCCGCCGGCGCCATTTACACACTGCGGTCACGTTTGACCGCAGTGTGTAAAGGGTTAACAGCAGCGATCGGCTCGGGCACTGACCGCTGCTGTTATTGGCAGGTCCTGGCTGTATGATACAGCCGGCATCTGCCGTGTATGGAGCGAGCTCAGCGTGTGAGCTCGCTCCATACATCCCCATGCGACCCATGACGTACAGTTACGTCAAGGGTCGCTAAGGGGTTAAACAACCAGGTTTGCTCTGTTAACAATCACAGAGCCCTGTGCAGTCAGAGCAGCTGCACAAATAAACTGGCTAGCCTGAACTCCAGGACAAGCCAGAGACCAAGTAAACCCTGTGTGTAGTTGTTCCATCCAACCACCCAGGCAACTACTGCCAAGCCCACTCCCAGTCACCCTGTCTGAGAAGTATTGCTAGCTGAACCTACTGAGTTCTACCACACACATACAAGGCAGCATGCTGCCTGACTAACAGTGGCATTGCTACCTCAGGGGTAATTTACTAGCTAGGGCAATTAATGTTTACAGGCTGGAACCCATACTTACACACATACACACATTATTTCAGGTTTCAGAATGTGATCATAGAGCGCCGGGTGTCCAGACCAGCCCCTTTTATATAGGCAAGGGGCAGTCACCAGCAGATAGCCCAGCTGCCCAATCCGAGTGTCCATTGGTCGACACCCCAGTCCATCAAAGACTCGACCACACCCGGCTGTTGCAAGGCAGATTAACCCCTGCAACCCTGGACTGTTCAGAGGAACTGACAGCGATGCCCATATCATGGCCGCAGTTACTGCACAATCCTAACAATTAGCTAATGTTCCCCTGATGCTTCATTTCCGGGTACATTTTTCTCTAGTATTCAATGGGGGGAACCAAGTGATTATCAATATTATATCAGTAAAAGACCTACAGGTGATATACAGAATAAACAACTATGGTACCCATACACATAAGAAGAAAGTTGGCCAAGCTCAACAATTTGGATTAGATTTCAAGAATGGCCCATCGTTGAATGCTTTACACTAATATTATACAAAATATATATATCATGTACATTCTGGTTATAAAGATCCCATCAAATGAACATAGATCTTATAGTCCAGATGTATTTCCAATAAAATTAATATATCGTACACAACATAGTAAGGTAAAACAGTGAAAATCTGGGG
Organism: Leptodactylus fuscus; assembly: GCF_031893055.1. Classification (NCBI taxonomy): domain Eukaryota; kingdom Metazoa; phylum Chordata; class Amphibia; order Anura; family Leptodactylidae; genus Leptodactylus; species Leptodactylus fuscus. The sequence continues at coordinate 73,655,674 of NC_134275.1, forward strand.
ATACAGGGCTCTAAATTTTGACAACCAGGGCAAAAGCTTCCAAAACAACTGTGGACAGCAATGATTCACCATTTCTCCAACTTCAAGTAAATAGAACTACAGAAACAGTATGACACAGAGAGCTAAGGGCGGCCCATTCTCCGCCAGGTTTTGCTGCGGAGACCAGAAGGCGCACAAGGGCAAATGAATGGGTTTGAAAACTGACTTCTGGTTTCTGTCTCCTGTCCAGTTTCTTGGGTAGAAGATGGAAACCTGAAAGCGGAGAACGGGAGCAGCTGTTTCCATCATTCCTATCTATGGGACTTAGGTCTCATGCACACGACTCTGTGCACTAGCTGTGTTTTTCATGGCTAGCACACTGACCCATTCATTTCCATGGCCCCATACATATGACTGTATTTTCATGGTCCTGTGTACAGAGCTGGGAGTAATACTAAGGACAGGTCCTATTCCTGCCTGATTTGTGGCCCGGGCTCACTGACCTCGATGACTGGGGCCGTGAAGGCATGAGTGTCACAAGGATGTCGTCCATATGCCGTCCGTGCCATTCACTCACACACCCTTGTGCAGGTTGCCTTGTGGAAACAGCCAGTTTTGTCTGTGTCTTATCTTTCCCAATAGTCGCAGCAGTTCTCCTCTTCTCAAACAATTTGTCAAGGCGAATATAAAAAAGTAGGCTATCCTAAAGAAATGTGTACTCTTGGTGCTTCTAATAATCCAATGTGATGTAAAATTAATTTCCCCGGCGTATATGTGACATCGGTAGCCTGTGTTAACCTTAGGGTATTTTCATGCTTGTTTAATGTAAAGACATTGTCAATTTTCCACACAGTAACTGTGAATGAAACAGTAATTTGTAACTCTAGTCCCTTCCTGTTCTTTGGCAGGCAATCACACGCCTCACGCATCATCACTAGTACATTATCCTCTAAATATCTCACAGGATCGCCCCTAGACGGCAAAACCGACCTTTCCTGTGGAACCACTGCAATGGCTGTACAGCTGCCCGCGGTTTCTCCTCTGCAGTTGCTGCTGTTCCTAGCAAATGGTTGACACATTGTAGCTGTGTTATTATATATCAGTGACACGGGTTAACAAGACCAAGACACGGCCAGCCCGATGTAACACCAACATCTCAGCTGTCTTTCTTTTACAGCCTGTCAAAACACAGAGTGGCACAGCCATAACTGACACTGACCCCCAATGTGAGGAAGAGCTATTTGCATAGTCAGATGATGCGTCCTGTAAATCTCCGTTAAATTCGTGGAAAGGGCACAGCTTGTGCAGCTCGCTGTTGTCATGATTTTATGGTATGGAAAGGAACTTCGCTACTGAACACTTACAATTTATCATGATAGTAGTTAAGACATTAATCTGTTTCTTTACAGAAGTTTAAGGTTGGCTCAGTGGTTAGCCTTGCAGCACTGGAGTCCTGGTGTTCAAATCCTGCCAAGGGCAAAAAAACATCTGCAAGAAGTTTGTATGTTCTCCCTGTGTTTGCATAGATTTCCATCCCATATTCCAAACGTACATTGTGATCTCTATGTGGGCTCACAATCTACATAAAAAAAAACACGACTGCAGTTTTTGATGCATTTTTTAGAACGATCAGGACAATTACCCCAAACATACAACCAACGTTCAGTGTAAGGGTGCATTCACACTGAGTAAACGCTAGCTTATTTTGCAGAGTAAAATTACACTTGTAAATTTTGCTATCCCATTGACTTCAATGATATTTTTTTACAAGTGTAAAAATACGCCAGTAAAAAATACGCCAGTAAAAAATACGCCTGTAAAAATACGCCTGTAAAATATCATTGAAGTCAATGGGATAGCAAAATTTACAAGTGTAATTTTACTCTACAAAATAAGCTAGCGTTTACTCAGTGTGAATGCACCCTAAAGAAGAACTGAAAGTCTTAGAAATATGATATGGTCCCCACAGAGCCCTGACCGCAACATCATCCAGTCTGTCTAGGATAACATGAAGAGTGAGAAGGATTTGATCAAGCCTATATCCATTGAAGATCTGGTCCTATTTCCCCAAGATATCTGAAACAACCTCTCTGTTGAATTCCTTCAAAAACGGTCTGCAACCTAGAGTATTGATGGAAGACAAGGCAATCACACCAAATATTTCTACAACGTGGAACCTTAGCTTAAAAGTAAATAATCTCTGTCAATATGAAGGATAAGACACATTTTAACAAGTATTACAGGGTCAACCAAAAAACACAGGCTATAGCATTGAAGAGATACCCCCTGGATTGGACAGTTTAGTTGTTAAAGGGGTTATTCCATAGGATCGAGGATAAACAGCTGATTGTAGGGTCTGGCTGCTGAGACCGCACCGATCCTGAGAACAAGGGTTGTTTTACCCCAATTGTAAATGCAGCCAAGCAGAATGGAAGTGCGCCCCTACTGGACAGCTTGCATCCCTATTCCTATTGAGTGAGAGAACTGGAGATAGCCTAGTGTTGTACTTTGGATCCTTTGGTGCTTCTGCTGTGAATGGGAATGTAAGTGGGTATGTGTCCCGTCCTGCAGGGGCGCACCCACATACTGTGTCCCGTCCTGCAGGGGCGCACCCACATACTGTGTCCCGTCCTGCAGGGGCTCACCCACATACTGTGTCCCGTCCTGCAGGGGCGCACCCACATACTGTGTCCCGTCCTGCAGGGGCGCACCCACATACTGTGTCCCGTCCTGCAGGGGCGCACCCACATACTGTGTCCCGTCCTGCAGGGGCGCACCCACATACTGTGTCCCGTCCTGCAGGGGCGCACCCACATACTGTGTCCCGTCCTGCAGGGGCGCACCCACATACTGTGTCCCGTCCTGCAGGGGCGCACCCACATACTGTGTCCCGTCCTGCAGGGGCGCACCCACATACTGTGTCCCGTCCTGCAGGGGCGCACCCACATACTGTGTCCCGTCCTGCAGGGGCGCACCCACATACTGTGTCCCGTCCTGCAGGGGCGCACCCACATACTGTGTCCCGTCCTGCAGGGGCGCACCCACATACTGTGTCCCGTCCTGCAGGGGCGCACCCACATACTGTGTCCCGTCCTGCAGGGGCGCACCCACATACTGTGTCCCGTCCTGCAGGGGCGCACCCACATACTGTGTCCCGTCCTGCAGGGGCTCACCCACATACTGTGTCCCGTCCTGCAGGGGCGCACCCACATACTGTGTCCCGTCCTGCAGGGGCGCACCCACATACTGTGTCCCGTCCTGCAGGGGCGCACCCACATACTGTGTCCCGTCCTGCAGGGGCGCACCCACATACTGTGTCCCGTCCTGCAGGGGCGCACCCACATACTGTGTCCCGTCCTGCAGGGGCGCACCCACATACTGTGTCCCGTCCTGCAGGGGCGCACCCACATACTGTGTCCCGTCCTGCAGGGGCGCACCCACATACTGTGTCCCGTCCTGCAGGGGCGCACCCACATACTGTGTCCCGTCCTGCAGGGGCGCACCTACATACTGTGTCCCGTCCTGCAGGGGCGCACCTACATACTGTGTCCCGTCCTGCAGGGGCGCACCTACATACTGTGTCCCGTCCTGCAGGGGCGCACCTACATACTGTGTCCCGTCCTGCAGGGGTGCACCTACATACTGTGTCCTGTCCTGCAGGGGTGCACCTACATACTGTGTCCTGTCCTGCAGGGGCGCACCTACATACTGCCTAGCTGCATTCATAAGGGGGTATAATACCCTCTTTCTCAGTATCAGTGGAGGTTTCATGTGTCATATACCCATCAATCAGCTATGCTTTGTGGATAACCCCTTTAATTTTGATGGTGGGAACTACCTTATGAATCATTCCATCACTAACTGGACATGGGTGCCTAAAATCTAATGTGTATGGCCAGCTTTACATAGATGGTCAGCCATCTGACTACATCATAGCAATTTATATCTAACCCCAGCAGAATCATCTGCTGGCACGGGTCTCAAGAGACAAGACCCATGGTGATCAAGGAGTAGTGTTGAGAGACGAGGAAAGCACCTGCAGGAATTTCTTTTCCCCACGACTGTCTGCCATATAAACAAATCAGTTCAATGACAATACAAGAAATGAATATGGATGGCAGCATAATAATAATACTCTGGTCTAACCTGTGGACTAGATGAATCTTATCTCTGGACCTTACAGCACAAGAGGGGAGATAACAGATGAAGCATCATGCAAAACATGGAGTAAGAGAGAAATAACATTCTAATCCAGATCCACATGGCTCACACATGCCGAAGAATTTCACAAATAGAAATGTATCCATCTGTGAGCAAAGTAACTAACATCATATGGCTGGATCCACTGTTCCATTGTAGATTTCAAAGGAGTATGGGACTACGTAACCCACTGCCGATACTGCCCCTGTGGCCCCAGCCTAACTGAAAATATCTTGTGATATTTATTATTTGACATTTGCACGAAACAAGTGAGAAAACCTGAATAACTGCACCAATAATAAAACGTGTCAGATACTGTGATACGCCAACATGTCCTGACCTGCGGAGCCGAGCAGCTTCCTATGACCTTCATGTATTATCTCTGTAAGGTGAGCTGCAGGTAGTCACTCCGGTTCTAGAAGTGACTGACAGCAAAGCGATGCCTTTTATTCATAGTCTCAGATTTTATTAATGTCTATGGAGTATACATATATATATTGGCTACAAAGTATAAAGAAAAAATGTATCGGCTCATAGTTTAGATAACATTAGCAGAAATGGGTAGACAATGATATGGGATACAGGTGGCTGTGGGGTCAAATGCAACACTAAACTGGAGGAAAAATGCCCATAGGTGAACAGGTGAATTATCAGTGGGCCCCTGAGCCAGGTTTGGCCCCCAGTGCCCCATGGCATGGCATGGCACGGAACATTCATTAAACTTGACACAGATACTTATCATACAGCATGTAAACCACTGAGATGACATCCAAGTGCAGAGTACTAGTACCTCTCTGCAGACCCCAGCTTATCAGTACATTGCAGGGGCCCCAGTCCTCAATCATCATGCAGCACATATCCCCACCTTTCAGAGCTAACAGGACTCTAACTCAAGGCAGACAATTAAAAGTTAAACATTTTTGCAAATATAAATACGGGTTTTTTTGCAGACTTTTAAAGATTTCCTTTAACCATCTTAGTGGTGACACCTGTCGTCTTGATTGGATGCCAATGGATATGACATTATTGCAGGAACTCTCTATGGTCTGGTACCTGTCAGAAACCCAGACATGATTTCTTGTACTAACTTTTTTTTTTTACATTTTTGAGCTTAGAAATTGCCCCAAAGTGCCCCCAAGGTGTCTCTTCCCTCTACAGTGCTGTCTACTGCCTGTCAAATGGAGGGATTCTGAGATGAGTTACATAAGGGGTGTGAGGGGGAGGCAGATCTTTGCTTTCATAGACACAAGCATTGCTCTGTTCTTTTGCCCTCCCTCTCATGAATGGTTCACAATTCAGATTCTAAAATATAAAAAACAACAAAAAAAAAAACTTTGCAAGTTTTTTTTTTGTTTGTTTTTTTTTGTTTTTTATATTTTATAACCACTGGCTAACACGGTACCAAAACAAACATTTTCCTTTTACCAATTCAGATTCTGACACTGAATTTGTCAAGCAGAAAATTTCAGCTTCAAGAATTTGAAACAGACTTTTTGTGCTTGACGTGGATTTTGACATGGAATTTGAAGCGGATTTTGGAGATGAATGCTAATGTATTTTGCCTTTCTTGGGCAGGGACAAATTCTGAGAACGTATTTCTCGCTAAATTTGTCAGTCATCGTCAGCACTGCTGCTATATAGGAGAGGACTCTACCAACTCTTTCCTGGATCATGGAAACCTAGTGGCTTAGTGCACTGACTGCAGATAATGTTAGTGGGCAGATAGCCAAATACATTTCCATCATTCACCTCCAGGACACCATGTTCCATTTGGTAAAAGAAAAATATATATATGGGTAATGCTGCAAGAAAAACTGGATGGTCACCATGAATTTTTAAGCTCTTCATAAGCAAGGAAGGTAGTCTAGATGTTTTGCTTTTTGAGTTTCTGGGACTGGAAGCAACAGCCATATTAACTTTAATGGGGTTTTCCAGGGAGACTTCATTCCTGGGGCTTTTAGGTAGTGAAGGAGGATGTTTCCGTCTAGAGATGGGTTAACCTCACAAGATTCATTTTGACCAATATTAAGGTTTGGCTAGAAGTGTGATTGTTATCAGGTGAGGGGTTCAAAATAAAAACTAGTTATACTCATCTTGCCTCACTTTTGCTGCGGATCTTCATGGCGTCCAGTGTTCTGTGGCCTGTGATGTCAGCCTGAGGCCAGATAAGGAAGCTGAGGGACCTCTAGACTCCACCAGACACCTTGAGGATGCCCAGGAGAGGTGAGACAAGGTGAGTATAAGTGTTTGCTATGTTGTTGCACCTCTCCTGAACAGCCACTTATTATACTTTGGGGTGTGAAGCAGACCTCATACTATAATATCATTTTGTGGGTGATGCACCCTAAAAGTTTCAGGTTCAGATTGAGCCCAAAAATTCTGGTTACATTCAGTTTGATCCTAACGGTAGTTCCTCTCAGCTTTGTTTCACAGGCAGTTACTTTTGCTAAAGGGCGGGCAGGACATAGAAAAGCCAATCCCCAAAGCACAGGTAACTTAGAGGCAAAAATGGAAGAGGAGGAAGGAGGCAGAGCAATGTGTAGGCTGGAAGATGGTACAGATCATGTGACCTGGGGTCAGAAGCAGACTGGAATCCAAATCAGCATTTTTTAATCCATTTGGGGAGTCCTCATGGGGTCACCCTGAACGGAATACCAAATGCAATTGCAAGCGCTGTGCAGTAGAAGCACACAGACCCCATAGACTATAATGGGGTCCGTGTTCTTTCCGCACGCTGCCTGCACGAATCATGCAGACAAGAAAGTAAATTGTGAACTACTTTTCTGTCCACATGTTCTGTACGGAGATCTGGCGGCAAGCACACGGACCCCTTTATAGTCTATGGGGTCCGTGTGCTTTTACTGCACAGTGCTTGCAATTGCGTTTGGTATTCCATTTGGGGGGAATACAAATACAGATATGAACGAGGGGTAAGTCCTGGAGTAAATAACTATTCAAATGCTCCCTGGAGAAACCTTTTAATTACGCCAATTTCTTCTGTTCGTTTCATAAATTTCTGTCCTCTCCCAACTCTTCCTGGCAATCAATCACAGTGAGACAAACCTTATATAAGTGGTCATTCCAGGGAGAATAGAAGTAATTTACTTCTCTTCTTAGTTTAGTTTTAATAGAAAAGAGCAAAGTATTCCAGTAAATGTCAGTCATGGTCTAAAGAAAACTTATACAACTTCCCAATGAACTTTCTAAGTCAACTTTTCTGTTTCCAAGATTTCTGGTTATTATCGTTCAATAGAACCTACTGGTCATGTGATAGATGGCAAAGACTAGACTCATCTCCGATAGCGCTGACAGACTCTAGCTGTATTCAGTATTATTAGACTCCTATTATTTTATATTATATTGTACTAGTCTTGAAGGGATTTTCCTGGAAATAGGTAAGCTTACAAAGTGTCTCGCCCTTTATCCTCTAACGTGTCAAGTGAGTTTAAACCCATAAGTGACTGCTCATGTAGCACTATATAGATGCAGGAATGCCTTGTGTCTTGTAGATGGTTCAATTGACCTTGGGTTCTTTATTCTTAACATAAAACATTCAGTACCATATAATTCACTTTCAGACTATTGCAATTATCCATTAGTGGATCAGTAGTAAATGGAAAGCCTATACAGTATGTACGATATTGCCATACTGTGTACTAATTCATCAGGAACAAAATGAAAAACTCTGGAAAAGCACAAAATACCTGATCAGTGTATAATAAGAGGGATATCTGAAAGCTGGGACACAGGTGCCATCTAGTGGATGACTTAGGGTATGCAGGATTCCGATTTTAGAAGAGGTTTATCTTCAACTAGCCTCTGTCCGCGACTTCGACTGTGTGTTGATGGCATCGATGATCCGCCTATATTCAGCAAATTGCAGCTACGGATTATCCGCCTGCTCCGGCTTTTCGACAGCTCTCAAGCTGGCCTGCCGCTGAACTTGTTCCTCGCACCATGGCTGTGATTGTTACAGCATCTCAGCAGCACGCTGGGTTGCCATATAATGAGTGTTGCCATATTGGCTGCTCTAAGAGCCGCTTGACGCCTAGCTTGCTCAGTCCTCCTCAGCTCCGCTTGAGGAGAACTCTGTTAACTTCTTGCTACCTTCATAGCTCTCGTTGTTTTAGAATTTTGCAACCAATTAGATTTTCTTTTTCCCGGCATGTTTAAAATTTGCAAACTTCCAATTTGGATTAAAGGGTTTTTCCCACCTCAGTGTTTCAGCAGTGCCTGGAGCAGATCAGATAATATGCAAATGTTTGTATACAATGGACTCAGTGTTATCTGTGTGTTCATATAGAGAGATAACAGACCAGGCTTTATGAGAAAACTCCAATTAGCTGATTCTTCTGCTGGCAAGAGTGATTTAATAAAGTATGTGAACATAAATTCATAACGGTCGTGAAAGCATGTCATTTACTGAGATAAGAAGTGGCCTATGTGTTAATCCAGGTTACAAACTATCCATGGGCCAAATTTCATCCAAATCCGTTTAGCCGTTTTTGCGTGATTGAGTAACAAACATCCAAATTTTCACACTTACAATATTAGTAGGATTGTAGCATGTACAGTAACAAAAAGTCTTCCTGTAAATTTCACATCCATATCTGGAGCTTAATGGTTTACCAGTGTAGTAATGTATAAATGAAATACTCATCGTAGTATCTTTGCATCGGTGTCTGTTCGGAGAGTCCGCTTGGGGGCCCCCCTGGATGGAAACTTAATCTGTACAAAAAAGCAGTTACCTTAGGAAACTTGTAGACTTGTAGACCCCCCTATACTATAATGGGGTCTGTGAGGTTTCTACAGGAAAAATTAGGAGAGAAAAGTGCTGCTTGCATGGCTTTTCTCTCTGCATTTTTCATTCGGAGAGGTGAATGGAATGACCCCAAAAGCAGACGTGAACTTGGCCTTACAATCTATGAGCCATAAGGAGCCATTCTACATTGAAATCCATAGATTTAATCACGCCTCCTGCGCTGAGACGCAGACGTCTTATTGCTGGGTGCAGAGGAGGCACCGGCAGCAGGAGCAGCAGCGAGGTCGGTAAGTAACATACCTTTTTTTATTTTTATTTTTTATAATAGGCCACTACCTGCAGGAGTATCCCCAGCAAGTAGCGGCCTATTTACCAACCTCCCCGGGCCTGCTGACTGCCGCTCCCACTTCCCCTTCTACTATAGGATGTGAGGGGCGGCTGTGAGCAGGCGCGGGCCCAGGCCGCGATCCCACTACCACTAACAGGCTGTTACTACTAGCATAGGTTTCGGGTATGTATGTTACTACTAGTACAGGCTTTGGGCCTGTATGATAATATGCCAGACCACGTGACATCTGGGACATTACCATACAGGCCCGAAGCCTGCTAGGATTAACATCGGATCCCAGAGAGATGAGTAACAGTGTTTATGATGTTCCATCACGTCCCCTGAGGCTCCGATTATTATACCCGGGGGTCTGAAAAGACCCCCGATTATAATAATAGTTCATGGGTGTGTAACTGTGGGGCATAATAGAGCTTGGAGGGTCCACTGTGGCCCCTGCAACCTCTATTATGCCCCACAGTGGCCCCCTGCAACCTCTATTATTCCCCACAGCAGCCCCCCTTATGCTTACTTATATAGCGCCATTATATTCCACAGCATTTTACAGATATTGTCAATCACTGTCTCATATAGGGCTCACATAATATAGGCTGCAGGGGTGGCTGTGGGACACAAACACACACATATATATATATATATATATATATATATATATATATATATATATATGGTTTGGGTGCAAGGAGAAGTGAGGAGTCAAAGATCTCTGTGTTGCAAACTTTACAGAGTCAAGTCAGAGCTGGTGGTCATGGCGGTCCAAAGGCAAGAGACGGGAAAAGTGGTAAGGCATCTCCTGCACATCTCCTGCAAAAAATATTACTGCATTGTATTCACTGAAATGTTACCAGTAGCACACTCCCTAAAAGATGAACACACACAGACACCCCCCTTGGTAGTCAGTCTTTTGATCGTCCGCCTCAGGCAGCAAAGAGGCTAGACTACTGCTAGCGATCCCACCTATTACTAGCCCCTCCCACCCTCCCCCGTCTCCCTAGCTAACCTATATCGCCCACTACTAGAAGACAGGAAGAGGGGAGGAGCTGTTCCCCCAACACAGGAAGGCTTGGTAAGTATTGATGGGGATAGGGTAGGGGGTAGAGTAATGGTGACGGTCATGTGATGGGTAATTATAGATTTTTTTAACTGAAGTAAATTAAAAAGTAAGTTAGGTGGGAGAGCAAGTGTAGTTTAGGAGTTAATTTTCAGTTTATCCTGGACAAACCCTCTAAAGTATTTACTATTAGGGTCAGCAAACTTCTAGCTATCAACTTGTTGCTTAAAAAAATGGACATATCTTCTCAAGGAGGCTAAACAGTACATCGTGTTATTATCTACACAGGCCACAATAACCTGATTTATCTGGATTTATTCAACATCTGAACCTGCACCAAGCCAGATGGTCAGTCTTCTTTGCTCACCCAGACTAAGTACTTCACTTCCAGCCTGCAGCAGCAGATAAAGGTGGACGCATGTTTTCATTCATTTACTGGGAGATTTATAAAACCAATCAGTGCAACCTATCAGCGCCCTGCTTTCATTTCTTCTCATGTTCTTGAAAAGTGAAAGCTGCACCATACTAGGTTACAATGGACACAAAGACAATCATGCATTTAGACAGTTTCATTTTTCTGCCACCCAAATATTCCAACATTGTCCGTTTCTTGACAAAACCAAATGCTTTGCAGTTTGTCTCAATGAACTAAAATGGCCACTGTGACTTGCAGTGTACAAAGAAAATATAGTAGGTACATATTACGTATGTGTAATGTCTTGGCATCACGTGACATCAACTCACAAAAATCAATGGTAGGTGATGTCACAGACAGTATATAAGATGCTGTGGGCAGGAAGATGAGGCAGTTTAGTGATGGTGAAGCCAGGGGATGGATGTGTTATTCATCCCTATATGATCCAAAGCAATTACCTCATTTTCATCTATAATACACAACAGCAAAACTTAAAGGGGCTCTATCAGCAAAATCATGCTGATAGAGCCCCACATATGCGTGAATAGCCTTTAAAAAGGCTATTCAGGCACCGGTAAAGTTATATTAAACTACCCCCCCCTGTTTTAAAATAATAACCTAAAAAAGAATGTGCTCTACTTACCGAACGTGCATGATGGGCGGGCAGTCATGGTGAGTCTTCATCTTCTTCCCTGACTCTTCTTCCTTCGATGTCCTCGGGTCCCGTCCTCCTCCGGCGCTCGCGAGCGGACACTGATATAAAAAAATGGCCTGGGCGCATGCGCAGTAGCACGCGGCTTCTACTACGGCTACTGCGCATGCACCCAGGCTATTTTTTTTTCACAGTGTCCGCGAGCGAGTGCCGGAGGAGGACGGGACGTGAAGACATCGGAGGAAGAAGAGGCAGGGAAGAAGATGAAGACACACCCTGAATGCCCGCCCAGCGTGCACGATCCGTAAGTAGAGCACATTCTTTTTTAGGTTATTATTTTAAAACGGGGGGGTAGTTTAATATAACTTTACCGGTGCCTGAATAGCCTTTTTAAAGGCTATGCACGCATATGTGGGGCTCTAGCAGCATGATTTTGCTGATAGAGCCCCTTTAAATAGAAGTAGAGAATCACAGGAATGGGAGAAGTATTATGACTAGTGATGAGCGAGCAGTATTCGATCGAGTAGGTATTCCAACAAATACTACGGTATTCGAAATAATTGTACTCGTTCAAATACTTTCGCTATTCGCAATAAAGATTTGATTCAGAACCAGCATAGATTTGCCGAATGCTATACACTATATAGCATTCAGCAAATCAACGCTGGTTCTGCAGCAGGCTCGACTTTGCTAGTCGGGAGAGCTGGAAGCTTGCGTTTACGAAGGAGCTTACTTTTTCTCATAGGAATGCATTGACCAGCGTTGATTGGCCGAATGCTATACAGTGTACAACACTCGTTCTGCGGAGGTTCATCTGTGAGGAGGCGGAGTCTAAGATCGGACCACAGCAGTCTCCATTGTGATCCGATTTTAGACTCCGCCTCCTCACAGACAAGCCTCCGGCAGAACCAGTGTTGATTGGCCGAATGCTGTATACTGGCCAATCAACGCTGGTCAATGCATTCCTATCAGAAAAAGTCAACTCCCACATAAACGCAAGTTGCCAGCTCTCCCGACTAGCAAGGAAGAGCCTGCTGCAGAACCAGCGTTGATTTGCCAAATGCTATACAGTGTATAGCATTCGGCCAATCAATGCTGGTTCTGCAGGATGAGTAAGGGCCGGTTCACATTAGCGCTTGCCTCCCGTCTGGAAGGAGTTTGCAGGAGGACCCCCCGAACAGAATATCAGCGCAACTGAAAGCACTATGCAGTTAAAACGCACGGTCCCCATAGACTATAATGGGGTCCGTGTGCTTTAACTGCACAGCGCTCCTCCTAAACACTCTCCTCCTGCTACTTTTGGACTTGGTGACTCTCCTTTAGTCAAATAGTGGTTTCCCCTGAAATGAGCATTTTTTCCCATAGACTATAATGAGATTTGATATTCGATCGAGTAGTCGAATATTGAGGCTCCACTCGAAACGAATATCGAATCTCGAATATTTCACTACTCGATCATCTCTAATTATAACGTTTTGTCAATTACAGTCAGATAATGAAATAAATCATAGACAAGAGGGAGGGAGAATATCTGCACGGTGCTGTGAGCCTGAATGCTGCAGTATCAGTATAGACATTGCACAGATAACCCTTTTATTGCCAATAATCTAATTTGTTTGTCTGTTTTGAAATAGAGCAGTTTAATCTGTGACTATCCACAGAGTGTCTTACATTGTATTTATTGACAACATCAGTCCTCTTAGTGAAAAATCTTTTGTCAGCATTTTTTCAGGCAAGAGTTTAATATTTTTCATTAAATATATACAAACGACCATTCTTTATTTGGCTACCCAATAAACAGTAATGCAGCCTGATAATCTGAAAGGGTTTTTTTTTGGTTAACCAAAATGTGGGTGGCAACAGCAACCCTACTTCTGGTTTTGGTGGCACTGCCAGTCACTGCAGGATTGTTGTACTTCCTGAGAATGAAGTTTTTGATTACTTAAATTGCTCATCTTAGTCACGGGAGGATATTGCATCTGAGAGTGATGCGACTTTGAGTCGGGCTTCTGTGTTTCTTTTGAAGCAATTTTTCCTGGTCAGAGCAGTCTTCCTATTTTTGATCAGTTGGTATAGAAACTATTTTTTGAAAAGAAAGGGGGCTTAGTGAGGCTTCCGGCAGTCGTGCTAGAGAGTCTCACTTCATGGGCATTGCAGCCGGCTGAATGCTGTGCGCTGTGCTCCATGTGCACAATAAAGTCAGCTGCTGCCTCTGCTGTTGTATACACTGTTCTGGCTGCTGTGGGATAAGCTGGGAGAGTGAACTCCCCGCAGCATGTGTACAGTGGGCATCTCCCAGTTCATCCAACAGGAACCAGAACAGTGAATACAACAGCGGAGGCAGCAGCCGGCATACCTGTGCACATGGAACATCGCACAGTGTTCAGCCGGCTGCAATGATTTTTGGGGATGTCTTATTTTCGGGGAGGGGTGCCTTATATTAGGCAATTCAACCCCCCCATGCCTTACTTTCGGGGGTGACCTATTTTCGGGGAAACACGGTATATATTGAGAAGAAATTAGCAAGTGGTCTGATTTCAGACGCTGCTAATTAGAACAGAGTGCTGTTCAACTGTTAAACATACATGAGAATAGCAACAGGGTAAAATATAAAAAAGACAGGGCACTCAGCCAAGGCGTCTCTAAAAGTCACTAAACTTTATTCATTCTTCAGTAAATCATCGACAGAAAAACACAGCAAGGAGGAGGTATGACTGTTCGGAGCGCAGCGACGATCGTTTTGTGCCCAAAAGGCACTTTTTCAAGCTTGGTGGCTTGAACCTGCAATACAACATATTGCAGTCTATGGGACACTATCTACATTACTATTGAGGCTAATCATAGACCAGCCTCAATAGTAATATCCCTATGACAGTCCTGGAAGCCTTCATTAGGCTGTCAAAGGAACAGGTCGATTCCTGCGATCTTGCCGCACAGGAGCTGGCGTGCAATGTGAAAGGTATGGGGCTGGTGTGGACCGGCCCCGAGTATAGTTGCACTGCTTTGGGGGGGTGGATCTGAAGGGGAGGTCATAGATTGACACACTCAACAATGCCCACGATCAGAGTGGACTCTGATCTCGGGCATTAACTCCAGGTCTATGCTGTACATTACAGCGGAGACATGGTGCTGTAGCCATAGGGGGTTGGGACCAGCCCTGGGGACTGTGGTACTACCTTGGGGTTGGCGGGGGAGAGGGGGAGGTCACAGTAAACAATGCCACGGTGAGAGTCCACTCTGATTGCTGGCATTAACTCTGAGTCTCTGCTGTAATGTACAGCGGAGACCTGGTACAGTAGCTATGGCGGTTGTGCTACTTTGGTGGGAAGGGGAGAGTCACACTCAACAAGGCTCGTGAAGATAGTAGACACTGATCGCGGGCGTTAACTTCGGGTCTCTGTTGTACATTACAACGGAGATCCGGTACGATAGCTATGGTAGCTGCTCTGCTATGGTAGCTGCCATCTTTAAGGACCCGGTATCCACCATAATCGCACAACAGATGTCAAGAAGGGGTTAAATTAGTTAGGGCTTATATTATTTTGGAGTAGGGCTTATTTTTCAAGCCTACTCTAAAAAACCTCAAAAATCTAGCTAGGGCTTATTTTTGAGGTAGAGCTTATTTTTGAAGAAACAGGATATATTATGTCATGTGCTTTTCCAGCATCATTTTCACCCCTTCCTTATTGTTCATCGCTGCAATATTGTGTAGCCTCGCAGTGGATCTTAGACTGAGAATTTGCAGAGGATGTCTGTGAGTGTACTGGACATAACTGGAGATTCATCTCATCATATTCTCCACCCAAACAGTGATACGTCCAGTTAAGGCTCCAGTGCCAGAAATGATTGGTTTCTCTGCATTGCCGCCTTTAGGTATTCAGTTTCTGCAGGAAACTATTGGTTGTTCTGCAATGTGCGGGATCCACCACTAGATGTCCTTTCAGACTAAAGAACATTTACCAATAAGATACTCAATATTCTGCAAACTGATTGACTGAAAGAATGAGTAAATGAATATACAAATTAAAGATTATTTTACTTTTCAGTATCATGGAGCATATTTTTACCCAGATAATGACATGTGCCCATGAATAATATTATTTCATAGGGATTATTATAGAGCCATGTTTTTTAAATTGGACAGTTTGTATTACAGAGCTGCACTTTCCAATATAAGAGGCTGAAAGTTGCATCTTACTTACAATTTTATCTCTCAACTCAACACTTGCTTAGTTGTATACTTAACATAAAAGTGGTATGGTCTGACTCTAAGTGTTTCCCATGCTGAAAGGGAGAACATTTTGATCCCTCTCAGGCACCACTGGGGAGTACTTCCATACATCTACATCCATACAATAGCCAATACATAAATTTACATTTTAAGACAGTGATTTCCAACTTCTCAGCCACAACATTTGGGTGGGAAGATGGACGCACTTCTTCAGGAGAAAGATATAGTTGAATACAATGGTTAAGCAGGGAGCCTTTAGCTTCCTGCTCCACCATTTAAGCTGCTACTAGTGATATCTGCATAGGTGAAGCAATGATGCTGATATCTTTGGAGCATTATAATGTGTAGGGGCCACTGGGGACAATTATAATGTGTGTAGGATCCACTAGGGAGCATTATATTGTATGTAGGGGCCACCAGGGAAGTATACTGTATTGGGAGAAACTAAGGGAGCATGGTGATTGATGGTTAATAGAGATTTGTGAACCACTTTGTCACAAACCAGATTTGATGTGAATGTCTCAAATTGGTCTTTTAACGAAACCGAAAAAATGATGATTCTTCTTGGATGAACTGAAATGACTACCATATGTTTGAGCAAATACATTACCCTCTTACTGTGTTGTCACCCTTTACCAGTCTTGTAATGGAATCATCATTGGATTCAATCACTTTTTTTGTGAATTATTATGGCAATGGGATTCCTCAGAACTACCACCATTAACACAACCCCTTCCACTACATCCACCAACACTCATGCCTTCCACCTCTACATCAAATAATGGTTGTTCTCATCCAACTCATCAAAAAGAGGAGGAACAAGAGGAAGTCTTCAGCTATGAGGAATATCTCTTTCAGCAAATGCCACATGACTATGAGCCCTGGGTCACATCTGTGTTTGGTATTATGCTCGGGGAGTTCCCCGAATGGAATACCGAACACATTAAAAAGTAGTGAACAATGAAACCACACAGACCCCATAGACTATATTGGGGTCCATGTGTTTTCCGCGTCATGTCCATACAAATCATGTGGAGAGAAAAGTGCTGCTTGAAGTTCCAGCACTCTGCCTGTCACCTTCTCACAGTATTTAATGCATTTAAAATTAAAAAGCCCTTTTCGCTTCAGGATTGTTTTGTAACTAAAAAGTATGTTTAAACATATATACAGATGAAACTGCTCTATTGCACAACAGACTTAAACAAACTTTGATTATTGGCAATGACAAGGTTAACTGTCTTTACTGTGTTTCAGTAAATCTGTTTAAAGCAGCAAGAAATGCAGCAGTCTCTAGCTGAAACAGCAGCAGCAGCTATGTTTACACCCCTATTGATTTCTATCACTAATTTGCCTGTGTAATTGCTTGAATTGCCTTTCAGATATGATATGATGCATTGAGATGAGACACAGACCCTACACAATCTCCACCATTTCTGCAACTAGCTTCTAGTTACGATTGAGGCATCTTATATATTGTAAATGACATCAGCACTGTAAGGTGTTCACCTACTACTGTTTATTGGCTGAGAGGCTGTGTGCTGGTGTCAGGTGGTGCTAGGATGTCAGAGTCTCAGTCACATGTGTATCTTCTGGCATCTGCAATACTAAGAATTCCAAACAACGTGCAGCCTGGGGGAGATCTAAGCTCGGGTGGCACTGGCAGACATGTTTCCACTGCTGCTGGTCTTGGCGCCAGCAGCGATGTATAGTCATCTCCCATATGGCAATTTTTTTTGTACATTATCAATAGACAAAACAATATCAGGGTCTAAGAGCTGGAAGTAGATAATTATCCAAGGATGTGCGGGCACATGTGGAGGAACTAGGTCTAACCATACTCACATGAAATGGTGCCACCAGCTCACTTGGCAAAATGGAATTGCCAGTGTCACCAAGTGAGCAAGATCATTCCAATACTTCTTTCTTTGTACGCAGGCCACAAAAACACCAAGCAGATGATCATCATTATCATCTCCATCTGCTTCTCCTCAGTCCTCATCATTATTCGTAAAGAAACGTGTGTCCAGTTAGCAGCAACGTGCACCCAGTCATCCAGCTGGTTTGCAACTTTAACTCCCACCTGGATAGAATTTTCCAGGAAAGTTGTCCCTGCTTGATATCGCCATGTGGGACTCTCCTTGTAAATGTCCACGTAAGGAAAGCTGCATGATTCCATCAATTTATGGAGCAGCACTTATGGGAATGGACAATAAAAAGCTCTCACGGCCCACTGAGTCAATGTTTTGAGCATTAAAGGCCACATTATAGACAAAAATGCAGCATGTCCTTTCTAGTACTACTACTGAAATCACGTCATGGCTGCAGGGCAGGCATAGTTTAAAGAGCAATTTTCAATATCAAAAAAAGAAAAGTCCAATATCGCTCACCCTTTCCTGATGAACAAGGTGCACCATCCGAAACGCCTCCGGGACTGAGGATCCATAGTTTAAAGAGGACTAGAGATGAGCGAACAGTGAAATATTGGAGATTCGATATTCGTTTCGAATAGCTGCTCAATATTCGACCATTCAAACGAATATTGAACCCAATTATAGTCTATGGGGAAAAATGCTTTGTTTCAGGGGAAGCCACACTTTGACTCAGGAGAGTCACCAAGTCCACTATGACACCCCAGGAAATGATGTCAACACCTCTGCAATGCAACTGAGACAGCAGGGGAAGCAAGTCTGGGGGCATCTAACATGCCCAAAGGACCTGTATTACACTACTATCTCGTCGGGATCCCTGTCAGCTTGCGATATGCAGGAGCTGACTTTTTCCCATAGGAATTAATTAACCAGCGTTGATTGGCCAAATGTCATATAGAGTACAGCATTCGGCCAATCAACGCTGGTTCTGCTGGAGGAGGCGGAGTCTAAGATCGGTCCACAGCAGTCTCCATTCTGGCCCGATCTCAGATGTAGCAGTATTGAGTGCACAGCTCTGCTACACTGGAGATGTAGCAAAGCTGGCCGTGCGCTGAGCTCTGTTACACCCGAGATGTAGCAGAAGTGGCTGTGCGCTGAGCTCTGCTACATCCAGAGATGCAGCAGAGCTGAGTGTACGCTGAGCTCTGCTACATTGAGAGATGCCACTCTATTGGTATAAAAAATAAAAAAAAAACACCATTGGTTCTTACAATACCACATAGCCACAAATTTATCTCCTAAGTAACAAGCCTGTATCACTTGCGAGTTATCAAAATGGGCAAATTTTTCTATAAAGGCATTGGTTTTTGCAATATAAGTCTAAAAAAAATATGCGCAATCATCTTTCCCAAATAAGAGTTTTATCTGAAATGTTTTAAATGTTAAAATGCATAAAAGCCAGTATCAGTGCAGGATATGGGTTGAATCCTCTCCTTACCATCTGTTTTCCCATAGACATACAGTGTTGGTCAAAAGTATTGGCACCCCTGCAATTCTGTCAGATAATCCTTATTTTCTTCCAGAAAATGATTGCAAGCACAAATTCTTTGGTATTATTATCTTCATTTAATTTGTCTTTAATGGAAAACCACAAAAAGAATTGTCAAAATACCAAATTGGATATAATTCCACAGCAAACATAAAAAAGGGGATGGACAAAAGTATTGGCACTGTTTGAAAAATCATGTGATGCTTCTCTAATTTGTGTAATTAACAGCACCTGTTACTTACCTGAGGCACCTAACAGGTGGTGGCAATAACTAAATCACACTTGCAGCCAGTTGAAATGGATTAAAGTTGACTCCACCTCTGTCCTGTGTCCTTGTGTGACCACATTGAGCATGGAGAAAAGAAAGAAGACCAAAGAACTGTCTGAGGACTTGAGAAGCAAAATTGTGAGGAAGCATGAGCAATCTCAAGGCTACAAGTCCATCTCCAAAGACCTGAATGTTCCTGTGTCTACCGTGCGCAGTGTCATCAAGAAGTGTAAAGCCCATGGCACTGTGGCTAACCTCCCTAGATGTGGACGCAAAAGAAACATTGACGAGAGATTTCACCGCAAGATTGTGCGGATGGCGGATAAAGAACCTCGACTAACATCCAAACAAGCTCAAGCTGCCCTGCAGTCCGAGGGTACAACAGTGTCACCCCGTACTATCCAGTGTCAGCGTCTGAATGAGAAGGGACTGTATGGTAGGAGACCCAGGAAGACCCCACTTCTTACCCAGAGACAGAAAAAAGCCAGGCTGGAGTTTGCCAAAACTTACCTGAGAAAGCCAAAAACGTTTTGGAAGAATGTTCTCTGGTCAGAGGAGACAAAAGTAGGAAAAGGCATCAACATAGAGTTTACAGGGAAACTCTTTTTAGAGAGCTAGAAAACAGACAGATAGGCTCCTAGGAGTCCCGAGAATGTTCTACACTAGGTTTTAAGCCATTTTAAGCTGTGGTTTGTACCAAATTTGCTTGACCCAAAATGAATCTTGGACTTGAGCCACCCAAACCCAAAATGAATCAAGTTTTAGCTGTAAATTCAAACCATATTAACCCCTTCCCGTCATGCGCCGTAATAGTACGGCGCGTGTCGGGTCTGTAACTATGGCGACCGCAAGCCGGCGATTCCTGCCAAAATGGCGGCGCCGGGAAAATGGCGCCTCCGGCGCCTTTGACAGCAGCGCCGGAGGGGTTAATGCCTCTGATCGGTCCGGGGACCGATCGGAGGCATTAGAGCCGGTTGTCTACTGCAAAAAGATGAAAGATTTTTCCTTATCTGATACTACTGGAGATTTTATTTTTAACCACTGCAGTACCTCAAATGCACACTAGGTGGTGCAGGTGCACCTAAAAAGTCAGTTCTTGAAAATAAGGGAAAAAATAGGAAGTTTGAGCCTGTGTGTGAGATGTGACACTGCTGTCATTGTGAGAGTATGGCAACAATGTATTACACTTTCTCATTATAGTATTTTACATACCCTGCAGAAAATGAAATTCAGCTGACCTTATTATTTTCTAAAATGACACATAAGATACTCGCAGCACTGACTTTTTTTTGTATTGTTATTGCTAATAGTCTATATATCTATAAAACACAGCAACTGACTCCAAATCAGAGGTGAATAGGCTTGTCTTCTGGTGGACCTTTGTGGCCCATTATTGGGTCAGCGCCTTGGGCCACCACAGGATCCTCTATTAGATGTCTATTGGCCAGTGACAAGTCAAGAAATTAAAGGTGGAGACCTATGAGATCCAAATCCCATTGTTGTCACATTGCTCACTTTTGACCACAGAAATCCAGTGATCACATCTTGTTATGGAGTCCTGATGGTGAGAGGACAACACAATGGCCCTTCCATCTGTTAGTTGATGATTGTCGAAGTGTCTTTCTGCATTAATTGGCCCTGGTTAGATTATAACTTAGCACCATTCCCTGCACAGTCTCTGACCTGACAGTGCTGGTATTTGGTGACTCTGTGTTCCTAATTGTGATCCATAAAGTGTCTGGGCAGATCTCTAATCTAGGCACGGTCTCTTTTCCCCTTCATAAAATATAGGAGACGCATAGTAACATGCTGCCCTAACATTCTGCAGTGTAGGTAACATTCACACAAAATGATCTGCACCAAATAGTGGTGTAGACCTAGCACTATAAATCCCACTGAAGGATGAAATTGCTTTCCAAGTTGCTTCTGCTTCTCCTGAAGATATGACATATTTTTTCTCTACATTCAGCACATTATAATGCAGTACAGTGAATGAAATATGTCATAAAGTGCAGCAAAGCCCACGGCCGGGGCTTCATTAACAATTACATTCCAGAAATGTCCTTAGCAAACATATGGTCTTATTAGCTGAGGTGCTTCCTTAAAGGGGTTGTTCAGATATGTACATGTTTATGTAAACTGCTTACAAGAAGTGATAGCTTACTGAGAGGGGCCAGTAAATTTGGTAAACGCATGTGTGAACTGGACCTTGACCAGGTGATGTAACCTTACACTAGGTTCACACTAGCACCCGGAGTCCATTCTCAGCTTTCCGTCTTCTGCATGCTGTCAGACTGGGTCCGGCCATGAGCGCCGGTGAGCGGTTTATGCTCTCCGCCGCAAAACAGGTTTTTTTTCAAACCGGACACAGAGTACTGCATGTCCGACTCAAATGAATGGGTTTGAAAGAGTCCTGCAGGTTTCTGTCTCTTGCTCAGTTTTGTGCAGGAAACGGAAACCTGCATAACGGAGACCGGGCGCAGATGTGAACGAGGCCTTACTCGTCCAAATTTCTACCACCTACTAGATGGCCTTAGTTGCTACAATGTTGTATCCTAACTCACACTCCTTATGGGGGAATGCAAAAAAATTTAATACAATCAAAAACTCTTCAAAAAATATGGTGCAAGGCCCATATTCATGGTTTTTTTTTTTTTTAGCATAAATTCTACTAGAATTTGACTACATGCTGAGTAGTAATTCTCCCCAAAATATGTAAAAATTGGAGAAGTAATTAAAGGGATTCTACCATTAAAACCTGTTTTTTTGTGGATAAGACGTCGGAACAGCCTTTGGAAAGGCTATTCGTCTCTTACCTTTAGATGTGATTTCCGCCGCGCCGTTCCTTAGAAATACCGTTTTTTAACGGTATGCAAAGTAGTTCTCTGGCAGCGATGGGGGCGGGCCCCAGCGCTGAAAATGCGATGGGGGTGTCCCCACTGCTGCTTGAGAACACGATCCTGCGATGCCTCTATCTTCGGCTGCATCCTCCCCTTCTCTGTCGTCTTCCTCCTGTGTCACCTCTGACGCCTGCGCAGTTGGCTCTGCCAGTGAGACACCAGCAGAGCCGAATGTGAATGCCGGCCGGCGGCCATTTTTGGTAGGCCGCTCCTGCATTGAACTTCAAGAGCAAGAGCGGCCTCCCAAAAATGGCCGCCGGCCGGCATGCACAGTCGGCTCTACTAGTGTCTCACTGGCAGAGCCAACTGCCCAGACTGTCAGACTATCCAGGCAATTGATAGAAAAAAGTGAACCCAGCTTTGCTCAGTCATGTAGGGGTGGTCAGCTGCTACATAGCCCCTACCTAATCTATAGGTTATGGACATAATTGGGATAGGTTTACTATTATTATTAACCTCCTATGTCCATGTATGTAATATATAACGCTGTACAATACAGATGGGCCACCAGCACTTCCACACCGCAGCTTTTATAATATATCACCCTGCTGTATCACATTCTATTATGTTTTCTAAACTCTGTGATGGGGACAAATTGGATTTTTCGACAAGGATCATTGGCCCCATGAATAATTGAAGAGGTGATGACCTTTTAGTCGGAGGTGGCTGAGGATACAATACTTTTCGCTCAAATTGATTTGCGAACCACAGGAGAAGATCAATAGATGGCAAATAACAGCTGACGTTTGTATTTGGGAGATATGACCTGACAATATAAGAGATAAAGCTATTAAGAGGATACTGAACCATTAGACTAGGTTTACACTGGTGTCCCACTTGCACCCAATGGATACCATTGAGTTATGGTGCCGTCTGTTGTGGTGCCCATTATTATAATAGAAGATATTGTTCTCCATCCAGCGCTCTTCTTCTTGTTCACAGAATTTGGAGTCGATTTGGAGCATCAAATTCTGCCCATGGTTGACTGTGTAAAAGAACACTTCCATTGTCTGTGGATAGTCAAACTGAACCTAAAGAGGGAGACTGAACCCATAGAGAGACGCGGGCAACTGAAAAAATCCTATTTGATCTCACCATGGGTTCCAGAATGGATTATGCCTGACTTCGGACTTTTCGCTGGTTAGGCCCTAATCGGCAGTAGAATACCAATGGCCATCTCAAATTCTTATACACCAGCAGATCCCATTCGCACGGTGCATAAAAAACCTGACGTGTGCTCTGGGTTTTAAACCTACAACGTGCCAATTATTATAGCTGGTTTTACCCACCAAAGGGTTAATAGTTGTGAATTACAAGTTAGCATTGGATGTGATATAATAGGGTAACATTGCAATCTTAGGGTGAATTCACACTACGTAACGCCGGGCGTGTATGAGAGCCGTACACGCCGGCATTACGGCAGACTGCCGAACACTTCCCATTCACTTCAATGGGAGCGCTCGTAACAGCGGCGTTTACGAGCGCTCCCATTGAAGTGAATGGGAAGTGCTCGGCAGCCCTGCTGTAACGCCGGCGTGTACGGCTCTCATACACGCCCGGTGTTACGTAGTGTGCATGCACCCTTAGAATACATGTCACATGTGTCTACACATGTCACTGTGTAGTCCTAATTCCTCCATAAATATACACACTCGGCTCAGTATAACATGCAGGTTTTTCTCAATAAGGAGAGGGTAATAAGTCGCTTCCAGACACCTCTGACATATGCAGTCAAGGTAGAGTCGGGAGACCACAATAGTCAGTGGCTCTACATACCATAGCTGCTATTCTGAGTCCTAGTCTAGGAGGGGATTACTATTCTCATTAGTCATTCTATCCTTTTTCTATTTGTTACTGGTCTCCCCTGCTCCGGATCATCGCCCCTCCTTCTTGGCCAAGTGGGAGTCGGACTTGAACTTGTTTTTCCCTGACTCGCAAATTACCAGAATTCTTGAGTTCGCCAATAAAAGTTCTATAGTCAGTAAGTACCAGGAGGCGGGCTATAAAATCCTGGCGCGGTGGTATCACGTACCGGCGCAATTGCATAAGATTTTCCCATCCTCCTATCCTCTTTGTTGGTGCTGTGATTCGGAGGAGGGAATCCTTTTGCATATTTTCTAGGAGTGCGCTAGGCTTTGTGAATTCTGGGAGGACGTTCATAGGATGGTTAGCCAGGTGTTTCAAATTTCTCTTCCATATTCACCGGCTCTCTTACTGCTTCACCTTTCAGACCTCCCTCTCCTTACCTACCATAAGTCATCTCTACGTCACGTGGTCAATGCTGCCAGGGCATGCATCCCGGCGCTCTGGAAATCCTCCAATTCCCCTTCCCTCCGCCATTGGCTTCATAAAGTAGAAGAAATCAGCGTCATGGAGGACCTGACGGCGTCACATCGGGATGCACGGGAGGCCTACATGGAGGCTTGGACTCTGTTTTAGGGTACCCAAGCGTACAGGAATACTAGCCAATATCAATGAGACAATGTGCACTCTAGGAGATGCTCCACATGTGCACAAATTGCAGCAGATATTTTCACAGCAAGCCCATACACTGTTGCATCATATTATGCAACAGTGTATGGGCTTGCTGTACCCAAGCGTACAGGGATCTGGCTGTTTGATGTGTCTTTGCACTTGGCGGGTTGGTGGACAGAGCTCGGGGTTGTCCCTTCTCTCACAACCAGCCCCCTCTTTCTTTTTGGTGGTCATAGGTATGTCGTTGGCCTCTGTTTCCCATTGTCCGGTTGCGTCCGCTTGGACATGTTTTTTTTTGTGTGCTTTGGTTCTGCGGGTCCGGTAGCTCCGGCCCTGCCTGGTTATTGTATTGCTTATTTGGAAACTGTCTATAAAGAATTATAAAAAGTCAGTGGCTCTGACAAAAAATGGAGGCTTAGGGAAACATTTAGCTAATGTGTATACAGCTTTAGGGTTTTACAAGTCTCAACCCCAACACAAAACTCTCGAGCCACAGCGATGTCACAAAGAATATTAACTAAAAGAGCGCCAGAGGGAAGACGTCAGCTAAGTATTTGTTTTCCATGACTGAGCATACAACTGAGAAGTATTGTATTTCACAACAGTGAAAAAAAATGTAGAGCGAAGGTCTAGATTTTATTGCCATGTCAAGGAAACAAGACTAGCTTGTCTGGTGACTTAAAGGGACACTGCATTACTCATGAGAATATGTCATTACAGGCTGGGTCAAGCAGACTTGCAGCCATACTACGTGCCTTCCCGCTACACATCAGCATTGTCTGTGCCATGTCCTATTGATTTTCTCTGTCTGAGCCCTCATTGCACTTACTGCATTTCTACATGTATGCTCTGCAATTGTACCAACTTGACTGGGTCCCATCTTCTCCCACTGAAGAAGGCGATAAACCACCGAAACATCTGGAAGACCTCACCAAGTCTATATACCAAAACCAGTAGCAGGTTGAATACACAGAAGAGGTGCAAACCTTTCCATTATACAATATTGATTAGATTAGATGTACTAATACTGTCAAAGCTAAGGGCCCCCTATAGCGAATCGCAGCTAAACAACGCAGCAGAAAAAATGCAGCACAATTTTTTTCTGCAGCGTGTTTCATTGCTTATTTGCTACATTTTTATTCCCTTATCAAGTCTATAGGGAAAACATTCATGTGTCTGCAGGTAAAATTGGCACATTTTTTTAATGCAATATTTGGATGAGATTAGCCAGAATTTTGTTCACTTTGCTGGTATTGTACACAACAGTATTTCTTATACTGCGTTTCAGCAACGTAGGGCTTCAGCCTAAAAGTAAGGCAGTGATAAGAAAAGAGGCGGACATGGTGTACATGAAGGACCTGGGCAAAATAAATAGACTAAAGGACCAAGATTGCCAAAAATGGGCAATCCACATTGATCTCCATGTACCTGTCTTTTATGCAGGTCAATGCAAACTAAGTGGGGGACAAGTGATATCAATAGGTCCGTGTGTATACTTCACCAGTCGCAATGTATATAGTTATACATGCTAATATAACACATCCTTCCTATCCTACTAATATTATAAATGTAAAAGTTTGTATGTTTGTGCTACTTTTTAATCCCGGTAAATGACACGGCTTCACAACTGTTATGAATTTATGTTCATATACCATATTAAATTGTTCTTGCCAGCAGGACCCTCTCAGCTATTTGGAGATTGCTGATAAAGTCTGGTCTGTTATCTCTCTATGTAAACAAAGATCCCCCACTTACATGAAGACAGTAGCCCTTCAGGAGGCACAGAAGGCCACCCCCAGGGACCAGAATCTGACCCCCACACACATATATGACAAGCCCCCAGGAACCTGACTACTAGCACATGGGCATCAGCCTCGCCAGGTCTGGATCAACAACAGCTCACAAATGTCAGCCTTCCAGGTACCAGAGATCCCGGCACACAGGTGCAGGTCCCCAGATCCTAGACCCCAACCATGTAACACTCCTCTCACTCCACCATGCAGCCCCATGTAACACTCTCCATAAAGCCGCACCTCCCTACATTTCTTCCCTCATCTCTGTCTACCGCCCAACCCGTGTTCTCCGCTCACTCAATGATCTAACACTTACATCCTCTATTATCAGAACCTCCCACGCTCGTATACAAGACTTCTCCCGAGCTGCACCACTTCTCTGGAATGCTCTACCCTGGACAATAAGATTAACTCCCAACTTCTACAGTTTCAAACGCAAACTAAAGATGCATCTTTTCAGACAAGCCTATCACAATTCCTAATGCACAAAATTGTCTGAACACTGTATAAGCAATGCCGCCCCTGCTACCTCGTGTGTCACCCCCTCTACCTCATAGATTGTAAGCTCTTTTGAGCAGGGCCCTCAGTCCCATTGTGTGAAATGACGTTCTTTGTTATGTATGTCTGTATCTGAACCCTATAAATTGTACAGTGCTGCGGAATATGTTGGCGCTATATAAATAAAATGTACTCCTCTCACTCCACCATGCAGCCCCATGTAACAATCCTCTCACTCCACCATGCAGCCCCATGTAACAATCCTCTCACTCCACCATGCAGCCCCATGTAACAATCCTCTCACTCCACCATGCAGCCCCATGTTACAATCCTCTCACTCCACCATACAGCCCCATGTAACAATCCTCTCACTCCACCATGCAGCCCCATGTAACATTCCTCTCACTCCACCATGCAGCCCCATGTAACAATCCTCTCACTCCACCATGCAGCCCCATGTAACATTCCTCTCACTCCACCATGCAGCCCCATGTAACAATCCTCACTCCACCATGCAGCCCCATGTAACATTCCTCTCACTCCACCATGCAGCCCCATGTAACAATCCTCTCACTCCACCATGCAGCCCCATGTAACATTCCTCTCACTCCACCATGCAGCCCCATGTAACATTCCTCTCACTCCACCATGCAGCCCCATGTAACACTCCTCTCACTCCACCATGCAGCCCCATGTAACTCTCCTCTCACTCCACCATGCAGCCCCATGTAACAATCCTCTCACTCCACCATGCAGCCCCATGTAACACTCCTCTTACTCCACCATGCAGTCCCATGTAACACTCCTCTCACTCCACCATGCAGCCCCATGTAACACTCCTCTCACTCCACCATGCAGCCCCATGTAACATTCCTCTCACTCCACCATGCAGCCCCATGTAACAATCCTCTCACTCCACCATGCAGCCCCATGTAACACTCCTCTCACTCCACCATGCAGCCCCATGTAACATTCCTCTCACTCCACCATGCAGCCCCATGTAACAATCCTCTCACTCCACCATGCAGCCCCATGTAACACTCCTCTCACTCCACCATGCAGTCCCATGTAACTCTCCTCTCACTCCACCATGCAGCCCCATGTAACACTCCTCTCACTCCACCATGCAGCCCCATGTAACACTCCTCTCACTCCACCATGCAGCCCCATGTAACATTCCTCTCACTCCACCATGCAGCCCCATGTAACACTCCTCTCACTCCACCATGCAGCCCCATGTAACATTCCTCTCACTCCACCATGCAGCCCCATGTAACAATCCTCTCACTCCACCATGCAGCCCCATGTAACACTCCTCTCACTCCACCATGCAGCCCCATGTAACATTCCTCTCACTCCACCATGCAGTCCCATGTAACACTCCTCTCTCTCCACCATGCAGTCCCATGTAACTCTCCTCTCACTCCACCATGCAGCCCCATGTAACACTCCTCTCTCTCCATCATGCAGTCCCATGTAACACTCCTCTCACTCCACCATGCAGCCCCATGTAACACTCCTCTCACTCCACCATGCAGCCCCATGTAACACTCCAACATGCAGTCAGTCCCATGTAACTCTCCTCTCACTCCACCATGCAGTCCCATGTCACACTCCTCTCACTCCACCATGCAGCCCCATGTAACATTCCTCTCACTCCACCATGCAGTCCCATGTAACACTCCTCTCTCTCCACCATGCAGTCCCATGTAACACTCCTCTCTCTCCACCATGCAGTCCCATGTAACACTCCTCTCTCTCCACCATGCAGCCCCATGTAACAATCCTCTCACTCCACCATGCAGCCCCATGTAACACTCCTCTCACTCCACCATGCAGCCCCATGTAACACTCCTCTCACTCCACCATGCAGCCCCATGTAACACTCCTCTCACTCCACCATGCAGCCCCATGTAACATTCCTCTCACTCCACCATGCAGTCAGTCCCATGTAACACTCCTCTCACTCCACCATGCAGCCCCATGTAACACTCCTCTCACTCCACCATGCAGCCCCATGTAACAATCCTCTCACTCCACCATGCAGCCCCATGTAACACTCCTCTCACTCCACCATGCAGTCAGTCCCATGTAACACTCCTCTCACTCCACCATGCAGCCCCATGTAACACTCCACCATGCAGTCAGTCCCATGTAACACTCCTCTCACTCCACCATGCAGTCAGTCCCATGTAACACTCCTCTCACTCCACCATGCAGTCAGTCCCATGTAACACTCCTCAGTCACTGCTTTCAGTTCTGTATACACAAGCTCTCGCCTCCCGCTTCCTCTATACAGCACAAAGCTGTGATGCAAGAGACCCCGCCCCCCTGTGCTCGGCCGCGCCCCTTCCCGTGACGTCATAGCTGCCAGAGCCGCTCCATTGTAGCCAGGACGGTGCGGGCACTCCTCTGTCAGGGGCGGGGAGGAGGAAGCCATGGTGGTAGTGAGGAGGCGGGAGCTGTGTACATGCTGCAGTCTCTACTACTCACCTCATCATTCATTTCCTGGCACCAGAGACTGTAGGGGGCACAGGATGCAGCAGGGGCAGCGCGCCTGTAGGGGGCGCCACTAGTCCTGTGCCTTACACACACTGGAGCTGCTGGATTGGCTTTG
Source organism: Leptodactylus fuscus (assembly GCF_031893055.1). Classification (NCBI taxonomy): domain Eukaryota; kingdom Metazoa; phylum Chordata; class Amphibia; order Anura; family Leptodactylidae; genus Leptodactylus; species Leptodactylus fuscus. The sequence continues at coordinate 73,685,278 of NC_134275.1, forward strand.
CTCTTCTTCCAGTCCAGCCCTGCACCCACACCTGGAGGAGCCATCTGATGCCCAGTGAATGCCCCTCATCCTGGCAGCCAGCTGGTGAGAGTGACATGTGACAGCGCAATGTTCCGACAGGTCTGCAACCGCCTGGTGAGTACTATGTGCCCGGTGGTGCCACTATGTGCCCCTCCATCTCTCCTGTATCATCAGTCTGTGCGCCAGCTACAAGTCGCCTAATACTGACCGCACATGCCTGACATCCTAGTTTGCGCCATGGTATAAATAATACATCCTACATAACCCAGCTGGCAGACATTATACTAGCGCTCTACGTCCCTCCATATACTGATCTTATTATGGTCTATTCCATTGCCTGTAGAATATTTGGCGCCCTGTTATTCCCCCCTGTGTGCCGGTGCCAATATCTATCATGCATTGCAGTGCTGGGTATTCCCTCTGCCCCTGTTTCCTTGGTGAGGGTAAAGCTGGCGCTGTACCAAGTAATATATTCCTCCGATATAATCGATATCTCACCCTGGTTGTGGCAGGACATCTCCCATATCATCAGATACCGTCATGTGCAATTGGCAGATTCCTCTGCTTGGCCATTAATCTCTATGGCTATGTGTAGCGGGCAGCAGATGGTCAGATGTCGCCATACGTGGATCATAACCTCTTATTCTATACAGTATTTCCGGCGTCAGTCCATGACATGTCTCCCCTTCATTAGGGGCTTGCATGTACCTGTAATCGGCAGGGTCCTGGGCTTTGTGTGTATGTGAATGACCCCCCTGCTGGCTGGAGGGCTCCCGCACTAGGACCTTGTCTCCATTACCTTTGATTATTTGCCTATTTACTCTCCGGAGTGGCACATCTTGTGTGGCCGCCCATCAGTCTACACACATGAGCCTTGTATTCTGTTTGCTGCTCTTCCCTATTCTCTGTACACAGTAGGTGTTAGCAGACGCTGCTTCCTCTCTCTGTACGCTATTGTTCCCCTCCAATGCACACATGGCATACTTGTCATTGGCTCTGTGGTCGTGAATATTATGTATTCTATACGTTTTGTTTCGGTGGCTGAACGTATACATAGCAGAGCTGAATGTGTCATTCGGAGCAGCGTTGTTTGTACGTGATGCCACATGATGTGCGCTTGGCAGGTTTAGAAATCACCTTATGATGTGAGACCTCGAGTCATCCGCTTCTGCAAAGTTGTTACATTGCGTGCAGCGATTTCTACGGTCGGCTATATACTTTAGATGTCCAGCAGATTTCTCTCCTGACTCCCCCGTAACATGCATGCTTATTCGTGATCAGACATGTTGCAATTCTGCATGCCCAATCCATCACTCCCCATCTGTCACATACACAGACCTGTGCGGACAGCTTTAGGATCTGTCGTAACAATTTCCAACAAATGAATGCAGACGCTGATGGGCACCGTTGACTGTAATGGAGTCCATTGGGGTTCCAGAATTTTTGGCAGCAAGAACCCGAGTGATTGATAGTATAGCTGGGTGAGAATCCAGTGCTTGCACATTGGAGCTGTCAACATTGCCTTTAAGGGGGTTCTCCTTGACTGACATATTTATGACCTATCCTTAGGATTTGTCATCAACCGTTTATGATGGGTAGGGGTCCTACATCTGGGGTCCCCACGGGTCAGCTGAATGGAGCTGAACTGCAATACCAGGCAAAATGTGCCCTTGGCCACTAGCTGATCTGTGGAGTCCTGGGTGTCAGACCCCGATCACGTAATGATGGACTGTTCCAAGGATAGCTCATCAATGTATATCCTGGAAAACCACTTTAAAGATAAATCCACTAGTTGCGAAACTGTTGCAGATTTTGCTGTGGATTTTTGAGCCAAAGCCAGGAGTGAATTGAGCAGAAGGGAGAAGTATAAGAACTTCCTATATATTTCTCATTCCTTTTGTAGCCTACCGTGACTTTGGTTCAAAAAGCTGCAGCAAAATCTGCAACGAAGGATTTTGTTATGTGACCCCATGATGCAAAAGCCAGTGCCCCGTTACGTGCACTCACTTCGGTAGGAAGATCAGGCAGGATTCTTGTTTTTTCGGCAAGCTGATTTTTGCTCAGCTAGCAGAAAATGTAGCGTTAAAGAAAAAAAAATTCTACGTTCACGCCATTGGTAATAATGTCTGTTATGGTCGTCCATCATCAACTGCTGCAGAGTAACTATCACAGCTGTCCCATTGACTCCAGTGTAAATAACATGATGGACGCCGTCGTCTGTCACCTTAGTTTACTGTTGAAAGCTTCCGCCATGTTTTTTTTTTATAATGGGTTGAATGCCGACAAACACCAGACAGAGGAGGCTCCATCTGCATCTGTCATTTTATGTCCTTTGCTCTCATCCCATGACAGATAAGAGCAACGGACGCTAAATAATGATAACCTGAACATTCCCTAATTTGTGCTGAACATAGAGAAAATATTTTAAAAAAAATACTTGTCCCTTCCAGGTTCTCCATTTATAGTTTCTGAAACGCTGAGCTTCTGTTTACGGGCCCCCCACAGTGACGTCCCGGCTACGTCAGGTGACCCTTGTAGCCAATCACAGGCGGTAAGCACTTCATAAATGGCGCTTGAGTAACTTGGTCTCACCAATGATGTTCCGTTTGTGAAGAGGTCACCGCTGAGGCCTGGAATTGTCTGCAGAGGTCACCAGGCACAAATGCTGAGATCTGCAGGGATTGGGGGGACATGTAGACACAAGTATGGTTCCTCCAATGCTTCAAATAGAGACCCTGGAAGACTCAAGTAAAACTTTTGAAATGTATTTCCCCTATGTAAAGCGCAAATGAATCTTTTAGAAAAGAGATGGCCAATCCCTTTAAATAAAGTTGTAGAGAGCAGAACATACCCGCTACAAGCTTCCAAATGTGACGTCTTATAAGAATCTTGGGGTGATCTTGCACATAACAGCGCTCGCCTGATCCAACCAGTCTGCCACAACTTACTCACCTCTCCCTGTTGATGCTGAGCTTGCATGTGCAGGGAAGATTACAAAGGAATCGCCCTCCTATGGACGTGTGTTAATCTGACAGCTATTGAAGTACTTGGACACCTTTACAGTCCCGGCTTCTCATTTACTATGTGACAAGATCTGCATGGCTTGAAGGCTAGCGGGCGATAATAATAGTAAATCGGTTTCCTCAGATTCCTCGTCTCCTGTGATATAAGTCTTTGGTTTTAGCCGCTTCTCTTTTTGACAGTTTAAACTGCCGGCCATGTACGTGAGAGCTGTCGGCAGCGTCTTATCACCCATGGGAACAAAGGATTGTACATAATGCAGTCCAATGTGCCAGACTCTCTTTCCCCGACATCTGCCCTTCGGGGGACGTTTGGGAAATGACATACACGCATAACCTGGCAGGTTCCACCAGCCCTTTTCTCGTGTGTCCGAGCAGATTTGAAAGGATCTCAGTCTTGTGCGAATAAAACTTAAAAGCGTATTTTATGAAGAACGTGAACCTCCTATCCACAGCATAGGGGATAAGTATCTAATCGCCAGGGTTCTCACCACTGCAGTACAAAAATTTTGGCCACTGAAAATCAGTTCCATCCAAATTTGGCCTTCAAGATAACCTTTTTATTGGAGAAATTTCTGCAATAAAATCTGCCACATATAAATGCACCCTACAGTCACAAAAGCTGTGTTTTTTTTTTTTTTTGTTGCAAAATCCAGCAGTATATTTAACAGAAGTGAGTCCTATAAGTGATTCCTTCATATTTTCTGTTCCTTTTGAAGACACTCTTAGCTTTGGCTTAAAAAAACTCCCAAAATCTGGAAAAAAAAAAACCCGCTGCTTTACCTGTGATGTGTGACCTCAGCCTAAAGTGGCATGACCAGGAACTGGTGTAGGTTTACATTATAACTCACACCACAAAACTGTAGCTAGTGAGGTTCAGAACAAGGGTTTGGGTTTAGACGTTTTGTGCCAGCCACTTTTCTTTAACTTGAAAGAAGTCTGCTAAAGGCAAATATCTATGAACTTATTCAGTCGGCCATGGTGATCTCTTTTGGTGGCATGACCTAAAAGTTTGTTATAACGTGAACAAGAAGCCCTTCTAGTGTGACCACATTTAGTTATGAAGAACCATGAATGAGAAGTTCTTTTAATGTTTGGACAGCTCTAGTTGTCCTGAAGAACCATACAGGAGTAGTCCTTCTCGTGTGTGACCACCTCGTTGTCCTGAAGAGCCATACAGGAGTAGTTCTTCTTGTCTTTGACCAGCTCTAGTTACCCTGAAGAACCATACACGAGAAGAACTACTCGTGTATGGTTCTTCAGGACAACTAGAGCTGGTCAAAGATGAGAAGAACCACTAGTTGTCCTGAAGAGCCATACACGAATAGTCCTTCTCTTGTGTGACCAGCTCTAGTTGTCCTGAAGAACCACAGATGAGTAGTCCTTCTCTTGTGTGACCAGCTCTAGTTGTCCTGAAGAACCATGAATGAGGAATCCTTCTAATATGTGACCATCACTAGTCCTCTTGAAGAACCATGAGCGAGAAGTCCTTTTTGTGTGTAACCAGCTCCCGTTCTCCTGAAGGCACAGACACCCTGCCTTAGGATTGACTGTGAAACTTTTTGACACACATCCAACAGCGTCTCCTTGCAGAACATGTATTGTGCTGACAGCACCTGTATGGAAACAGCAGAGAATGTGATACTCCCCGCAGACATACAGACATAGTCCTTCCTTATCAGAAGACGTCTCCTAGTAATGTGTACATGCAGGAGTTGCTGATAATGCATTATCCTAGTATAATCATTCTCGTAGCTTATGGGAAATCTACATTTGGTTTTTTACCATAGCATTTGTAGCATTGGGTCCATGTATATGTTATGTTTGATATGACCCAGCTCTACGACATTCTCCACAATAGGGACACTTTCATCCTGCCCGTGCACTTTGCCGTCAGACTGTCAGTGACAGCATGATAGAAAGATCTTATCATGGAGACTTATTCATCTTTATGTGAAATATGACTTCTGCACAGACTGAACGCTCTGTAGGCGAGGAATGCGCCAAGATGGAGCCAGCGCCATTGGCAGTGCTTATAGAAATGCCTGGTCGCAGAGATGGATGAGTCTCCTTGGAATTATCTATCTACAGCTTACGCCATTGTGATAAATGACATAGAGAGGCTCAGCATAAACAGTCACGGAGGTAAATCTAAGCCAATGAGAGGAGCCGGCAATGTAAATGTATGCATTGTACGTCTTCGGAAAGAAGCCGACAGGGTGAGACTCTCTCCATATGATCAAAAGGTGGTATCTTCATAAGTCAACCCACTAGACGAAATAAAAATCGCCATCGTTTTCCATGTCATTCATTGCCTTGATCACAATTTCCATGCACGCATTAAGACTCTGTTCAGATGGAAGATTCTTATGTTGGAAAAATCTGCTGCAGAATCCACAAAAGAAATCTGCAGCTAAGGCCGGGTTCACACGGAGTATTCTGGCTCGTCATTTGGTACGTAGACGCCGCGGGAGGATTTGCGGGCCATATATGCTCCCATTGTTTTCAATGGGATCCGGTACCGTACACGCGGCGCTATTTTGCAGCCGTGATTTTGCGGCGGCCACAAAATAGCGCAGCGTGTACGGTACTGGCTCCCATTGAAAACAATGGGAGCGTATACGGCCCGCAAATCCTCCTGCGGCGTCTACGTACCAAATGACGAGTCAGAATACGCCGTGTGAACCCGGCCTTACCCTTGGATTTCTGCTGTGGATTTTCAGTCTGATGTGCTGCGGATCTGCATGCAAAGTGTGTAATGTGGCGGTGTAACGTGTGCCCCACTTACCATGTGCTGTCTATATGCTGGTGTCCACTTATATTGCAGAGAGGGTTTTGGGCCCCCTAGGCTCCAGGGCCCAGTAGCCATACCTCTGCACCCACCATGACTGTACCTCCTTATATAGGGCTAATCTATATGTGGTAACTTGTAGTTTCCATGTAAACTATACGGAGAAATTGACAATTGGTTGTTATCTGTTGCAACGCCAATAGCAGTGTCCCTGTATAGTCAAGGGGTCCATTCACATGGAGGAAAATGAGGAGGAATTTGGTGTGGAATTTCGGCGCTGAAAAAAAAAAAAAAGCCTCCCATTGACTTCAATGGGTTCCTAGCAGAAAGAGGAATCGGAGGTTTTTTTTTTCAGCGCTGAAATTCCACACCAAATTCCTCATCCTTTTCCTCCCTGTGAATGGACCCAAACACTGAATGCACTGCTTGGACGGAGTATAATAAGTGTCACACGCCCTTGACAAGATGGATGGTAAAGCCCAGGTATTAGTCTGTTTCTATATTTCCTGGAGGAATAACAGAGGGATAGCACACTGCAGTACTAAGAAAGCTTTATTTTATAAAACGGACGTGTCCTGAGAGCTGTACAGGAGACTGCATACACGTAACACCAGAAGAAACGTTCTAGTGTATCTGTGAGGGGTTTGATCATTCAGTATATTTAATGCCGGGTGTAACTTGGTTATGACCATGCTCATGGCCAGCAGCAGTACCTGAATGTTGTATCTATGGGGGGATTGATTTATCCACTTCTTAATGTATTACCTATAAGGTGGAACACCAGAGCCCCCTCGGTGTCCTTCCATATTATATCTGTAGATCCATCTGTATTTCATGTATAAAGTGCCTCGATAATACCAGGGTTAAGGGGATATCGTCACTCCTTAGGGAGAGACCACCATGTAGGTGTGTGGAGTCTTATTACGCCATATACGCTCCACTGAGGGATCATGGGAAGAATATGCAAATCTGTCTTCCATGATGTAAATAGGAACACAGTGCCTAAGTCATGCAGCCCACTAGGGGGAGCTCCCTTTAACATCATGCCTGACCTTCCCAGAGGCCTTTGCTGCAATGATATGGGATTTTACCAAGAACAGTCTCTCAGCTGAGGACAGCTGTTTCTATCTATTTGGATCTCTTCAGCCCGGCGTAGAGAAGACTGACTTGGCAGAGGTGCGAGGCTTCTAGACAGGGTTAAGGGGACTCCACACACCTACATGGTGGTCAATATCCCCTTAACCCTGTCTAGAAGCCTCTCACCTCTGCTAAGTCCGAAATAAGTGGCTACCAGATATGGCTAGCGGTGGCTTATCTCCCATGGGGAACAAACAATTGGGTATGTTAAAGTTGAACCTGGCTGCTCTTCCTTTGCTTCCTATGACACCCTGGCAGGGTCGGGATGTCTCGTAGACATTTGATAGTTGGCCAGTCGTCATTAAATTGATGGGTTTGGCCAACATCCCTGTACTGTTTATGGACACTCTGACCCGCAGAGCGAGTGTTATATTAGCAATAGAGAAAGAAACTGTGTGCAACTCTGTGATCCAGCGCCAGGGAGCCATGACATTGTGTGGCTACTGAGATACATTGAGTGGTTTAGGTAGGTGACCCCTCTGGAGAGCCCCTTTTATATGCCTGGTTAGACCAATTGAGTATCTTAGGAGGGGTAGCCCCCTACTATTGGCAAGAACAGAGCGATCTGGTGAAGGAACATCGGCCCTTCTTGCTTTAAGCTGGCGCTCTGCACTCGGGGCGACACTCCCTAGTTGAAGCAGAATAATATTCCAGGAACACTCCCATCTGTCTTATCATCAGAAGGCTCCTTGGCTGCGTCTATGTAATTCCCTTACACAGTAGAAGAGGAGCCGCTCCAGATGTTCTGCCGTCTACTTGGGAAGCGTGTTTTCAGTAGTGATTTGTATAGCTATAATTACTTTTATGTATAATTACTGTGTTGCAGGATTATTCCTTTTAGCGGACGGTATTGCTAAGCCTACTGCAAACGCCGAGCTTTTACCTTTTATGTAATTCGCTGATCCTCCTAAATTATATTGCATCATGGGAGTTCCACCCTTATACAAAACTAGGCTCTCGCAGATGTAAAGGTGGTGTATCCACATGTCACCTAGGAATACCCTTGGGATGGTCTGGTAAAGTGCAACTCTGATATTTCCATGAACATTAAACCCAGTAGTGTTGGAGGGCCGCACCTTCACCTCTACCCCAGTAGTCACAGCCAAACTCTCCTTGCACACACTCCCTCAGTGCGCCCTCTGTTGGCAGGATGGTACATGCAAGCACCATAATGCCACATGAGGTCTCCATCTGAGGGCAAGGATTACACTGCAAACGGCATTATTTGTGCACAAATGTGCAGGGATTGATGTATTACATGACTGCACTCCTCGGGCCTCCTGTGTAAGGAAAATGCAGGAGGGATGCAGCCCTTTATCATAGCAGCCCTTTATCATAGCTGAATCCCCTTTATTTTCAGGATTGGCGAGGGTCCCAGTGGTCAGACCCTCCCCAATTATAAAGTGATTTCCTAGTGGTATGCAGGAACTTTATAACATAAGAATACCCCAGTATTTTTGTACTCTCTGCTCATTCTTGGTCCATATATATGAAGGCTATTACATGTATTGCAGGGCACAGTGTAACAATATATATACATAATGTAGCTATCTGCTTGTGTTGACTTGTAGCTTGCTGCTAAGTATCGGTAGTATGGGAGAAATGTTGCAGGGCAAGTTCTTGTTCTCCTTTACAGATGTCTTTAGGCTACTTCCCTGTTTTCGACAGTGGATCCACCCATCTGACCTGCCCTGATCTATACTGTTGGAGCAGTCGTACACATTGTACAAGAGATTGGTATTCTGTGATTTCACATTTGTAAGGAGGGATGGCATAAAGCCAAAGTACCTAGCGGTCATAAGAAACCTATAGAACCCCTAGAGGTAGTATGGTGATGGAGCCTTGGTTACATCCTCCCCCGTAGTTCAGCTGTTTTGGATTTTATTATTATAAGGATTTGTTAGTATAAAGGTTCTCCGTATTGGGAAGATTGGTTGAATGGGAGCTAGGCTGCAGTAACCCAGATAGGTGCACCCACTGATCTGCTGACCGGAGAGCAGCCAGCAGCATGGGACCTATACAGTGGAAGGAGTCAGAAGCAGATGGCAACATGCACTGTATAGAGGGTGCAGTAAGTCGGCTCGGCTCCCACTCACCCAAATCAAGTCTGTCCACACTGTTTTCTTCCGTCTCTGTCCACTGTATAGTGCTGGTGGATCCCCATATCAGCTGATCGTGTGGGTGCTAGTTGGACCCCCACTAATCAAATATTGATGACTTATCTTAAAGAGGACCTTTCATCACCTGGGGCACATGCGGTTTTATATACCCCTAGAAAGTCGACGGTGTGCTGAATTTGGCGCACTATCGGCTTTCCCGCTCTGTACCCTCGGTGAAGAGCTATTGGTGCCAGGACCGTAGCTCTTCACCGTCAGAAGGGCATTCCTGACAGTCAGTCAGCAACACCCTTCCTCACAGTAATCGTCCATAAATGAGTGCTGGCGGGGGCTCAGCGTCATGACGGTAAGCAACGCCCCCTCTCACAGTACAGCGCAATAGACACTACTGTGAGGAAGGGCGTTCCTGACTGTGTATATAAAACCACATGTGCCGAAAAGTTCTCTTTAAGGAGAGATCATTAATAGAGATGAGCGAGTACTGTTTGGATCAGCCGATCCGAACAGCACGCTCCATAGAAATGAATGGATGCACCTGGTACTTCTGCTTTGACGGCGGCCGGCCGCTTAACCCCCCCGTGTGCCGTCTACGTCCATTCATTTCTATGCGAGCGTGCTGTTCGGATCGGCTGATCTGAACAGTACTCGCTCATCTCTAATCATTAATATCAAAAGCCTGGAGAAACCCTTTAAGCTAAGGCCACACATTGCAGAAACGCAGCTCTTTTTGTTGTTGTTGCAGATTTTGCTGCAGTTTTTTGAGCCAAGCCCAAGAATGGCTTGAGACTTTATATTTCCCCATTTCTTTTGTAGCCATTCTTGGCTTTGGCTCAAAAAACCCCAGCAAAATCTGCAATAAAAAAAGCTGCATTTCTGCAACGTAGGGCCTTAGTCTTAGTCTTTTTACCCATGCCACATGTGAATATGTCTGGAGTTCAGCCAACCATTTGTCAACTGATTGGGCACAAAAATCCCCATTTGTCAGCAGCATGTCCACTCACAAACTATAGGGGGATGAATGATCATTTCAAGGACTGTTCATTTCTGTACAGTAGGATGACGGCCGCATGATGATTGACTTACTATGTTATGAGGCGGTGTTCGCCACGACCATAAGATCTGCTTGTGTAAAAGGACCCCTACAGGCTCCCATTTTCTTAGTTTATTATAAAGTTGATCTTATTCACTGGATAGTAGTCTGATATATATATATATATATATATATATATATATATATATATATTTTTATTTAATGTAGATTGTGAGCCCCAGATAGGGAGCACAATGTGCATTTTTTTTTCCCTATCAGTATGTCTTTGTAGAATGGGAGGAAATCCACGCAAACACGGGGAGAACATACAAACTCCTTGCAGATGGTGTTCCTGGTGGGATCTGAACCCTGGACTCCAGTGCTGCAAGGCTGCAGTGTTAACCACTGAGCCACCGTGTTGCCCCCCATAGTCTAACGTATTTGTGAGTAATGCCAATGTCCCTTGTCTAGGGTAAACTAAAGGACTAAATGCACTGGATTCAAAATATACAAGTGTGTGTAGATATATATATATATATAGACCCAGGAGCTGCTGTTTGTACTTGTTGAACTTGGTTCTATCTTTGCTATTGTTCTTGTACACACTTACATGACGCACGCCCAGATATCTCGTGTGGGATTGGCAGTCGTACACTGAATAGTTTTCTTCTAGCCAGGAAACCTCTATTCGGAGCGCAGTTTCTTCTGAAGGTGGTCGTGTAGCGGCCGGTGTGGGAAAGCTTCATAGATTCCGCATTGTGTGTAGATGTCGGATTGATGTCATTGTGTTATTTTATCCATATTTAGCGTTAAGTTATTCTGTATATTGTTTTACGCTACAAAGACGTTGCAGTCATAACGTTATATTCTCTGTTGTCAATGAGGCTTGTGTAGCGGATCCATGTCCAAGTACCTTACGGGAAGTGAAATATTTGGGGCCTCTGGAAAAAATATAATCGACCTTTGAAAAATGTTGGTATGGTACGCCAACCTAACCTGGCTATGGTCCAAATATAGGAAGATGGTTCCATCACCCCACCAACAGGACAAGGACTTCCAATAAAGTGTATCTATCATTTCAGAATAATCTGTCATGTGTGCAGAAGTGACACCAGTTTTTGGCATTGTATGACTTGCAACCTCCATATTTCACTCGTTGTTTTCATCTCGAGGCTTTATCCTAAATTGTCAGAGTTTCCATGGCTAAGGTGTAGTATATACTAGCGGTTATGTTATCTCCCCTACACTGCACACAGATGGAAGTAGGATCTACCTACTTCTGTTTCCCTATCTATCTGTGGCTCACCCTCACATTCGACAGCGGCATGAAGGACATTATTAAGCAGTACTGAGCAGTATAGCTGTAAAAACAGTACGGACGTGATGCTAAAGACTCTGCTACCGTGTTTCCCCGATAGTAAGACACCCCCAATAGTAAGACGTAGTGGGACTTTTGGGGGGTGGGCTAATGTAAGACGTACCCCGAAAGTAAGACATAGTAAATGTCTAAAAGTAAGACATACCGTAGTAAACATAAGGCGCACCGGACAGCGCTGCGCCTTATAGTTCGGTGCGCCTTATATATGAACCTAGGCAGGACTATAAGGCGCATTAGCCATGAGCGCACCGGACTATAAGGTGCAGCGCTGTCCGGTGCGCCTTATATGTGATTGAAAGCGGCGGCACGCCGACTTTGCCGGCGGCCGCTTAACCCCCCGCGTGCCAGCCGCTTCTATTCATTTCAATGGCACGCTTCCATTCATTTCAATGGAGGAGTTGAAGGGATTCTACCATTAAAAGAAGTTCTTTCCTCTGACCACGTCGGAATAGCCTTAAAAAAGGCTATTCGTCTCCTACCTTTTGCCATAGCCAGCGCCGCCTTCTTCCTGAGCTGCGTCCTCCCCTTCTGTGTTGTCTTCTTTAGGCCTCATGGATGACGCATGCGCAGTCGGCTCTAACAGGCTCTCGCAGCCAGAGCCGACTGCGCATGCGTCATCCATGACGCCCAAAGAAGACAACACAGAAGGGGAGGACGCAGCTCAGGAAGAAGGCGGCGCTGGCTATGGCAAAAGGTAGGAGACGAATAGCCTTTTTTAAGGCTATTCCGACGTGGTCAGAGGAAAGAACTTCTTTTAATGGTAGAATCCCTTTAAGCGGCGGCCGCCGGCAAAGTCTGCATGCCGCTTCCATACATTGCAATGGGAGCGCGCTATTCAAATAGTATTCACGCATCTCTAACTTCAATTGTAAGAAGTTACAATTGAAGTTAGAGATGAACGAATACTATTTGAATAGCGCGCTCCCATTGCAATGTATGGAAGCGGCCGGCGGCTGCCGCTTAACTCCTCGCGTGCTGCCGCTTCAATCCATCAACCCCTGTCATTTTTTTTCCAATATAAGACATACCCCGAAAGTAAGACATAGTGGGACTTTTGGGGGTAAAAAGAATGTAGGACACTGTCTTACTTTGGGGAAACACGATAAGCTGTCTGTGTGAATCTCTGACTAACCATCCTCCATAGGGCTAGTTCACACGGGGCAAAGTGGTCAGGATTTTGACACGGAGTCCGCGTCAAAATCCTGCCGCCTCCCATTGAAATCAATGGGAGCCGGTCACTTTTTTTGTTACCACTCATGAAAAAAAGAAGCGAGCAGCCCTTTCTTCAGGCTGATTCTGCCACGGCGGCCGCCTCGCAACACCGCTCTCCGGACTAGGCCCATTCCTAATCTGGAGCGGAACCCCGTGTGAACTATTCCATAGACTTCTATAGGCAGCATGTAACCTGATCCCTCACTGAGCTGAAAGTCTGTCTCTTCTTCTAATGACAGATTTAGCGGAGAATGATTGATTAGAGTGATTACGGAGGAGGAAAAGTGACTGATAGGAGGATAATTGTATGAAATCAAATATTTAGTGTCTTCTATTTGCCTGTACTGTTGCAGACATTTGCTATCTATAGGAAACCCAGAAAGTTACCTGCCTGTATAAATATTTCTTTAGTAACCTGGTTACTGGGGAATTGTCCAATCCTGATTTTCCTCCCTCATATACACCTGTTAAATGGATAAGGCCGTGTTCACATTGTATGTATAATAGAGCGCAGTCAACACCATAAGATTGTAGATAAGATAGACTTCAGGTTTCCATCTCAGTAACAGCCTTGGAAATGACCAACGATATCATTTTGTATCACTCAATTTACAAGACCGATTTCACTATATGTGTGCAAAGCTCTATGATAACAGGGTGGCGGTACAACTGGTGGGGTCACACATGGAACCACACGTGGTAGTTGTGTCCATAGTTATATTGCAGGAGCCATTACCTCTCCAAAGTCTCCCTTTTATTTGATCACGGAAGCCTCCGTTCTTGTGGACAACTTTGAGCTGTGGCCTGTCAGGATCCAGAAATAGAAGATGATGTTTCTTCGGCTCCTCGCCATGAAGTTCTCCTACGTGTAATGTGAGATAATATTCTTGGAAAGACAGCTAGAGCGGGTTCGGTGATACAAAGTCACATTGTACGTCCTGAGATTGTGCCGGGCCGCCTCTACCTCCGACCAAGTCCTCTCCACCAAGGGCAATGATTTTTATGAAGTGGATTTAAAGCAGGGGTAGGGAACGTACTGCTCTCCAGCTGTTGCAAAACTACAACTCCCAGCATGCATACTGGCTCTGCAGTTCTTGGAACTCCCATGAAAGTGAATGGAGCATGATGGGAGTTGTAGTTTCACAGCAGCTGGAGAGCCGAAGGTTCCCTATCCCTGATTTAAAGGGAATTTCCAGGATCGGGATGTTCGTGTCTTATTGTTCGGAGAGGTGGGATTGAGTCCGACTTTTTGCACCCCAACCAGCTGTTGGTTTTGGAGGGGCTATGTACTGTATTTGTAGAAAATACAGTGGGGCAGATACGCTGTGTAATGGTTAGATTATAGGAACTTAAACCGCCCCAGATTTATCACATTTCCTGATGTTGGTGCGTTTTTAGACCATGTAGTTTAACCGTGCACCACTTCTTTATTGACTTAATTTACGCCACAAAATTTTGCCAGAATTTTGCTACACAAACTTATCCACATCCATTTACGTTTTTTCCAGTTCCCCGTTCCGCAAAGGCCCAGTTCTTATCTGCGTTGGGGCCGTTCCATTCTCCTCGCAGCACTTTTATCTCCGCTTTTTTCATGTGGAAACCACACGGACCCAATTATAGTCTATGGAGTCCGCTTGTTTTCACTTGTTTTATGCAGATTAGGTTTACATTTGGGGGTCCCCAATGAACTCCCCAAATGCAAACCCATGCGCAGCTGTGAACTGGGCCTGAGCTGTTAATGGGCAAGTCGAAAAGGGTGTTGAAAATGGCTGCCAAATGTGGTGCAAGGCATGTATGCCAGTTTTTTTATTTATTTTTTTTTAAGACCAAGTTGAGACCGAATTCTGCTGTGTTTGTTGTAGTACTCCTACCCCAGCATCTACTTCAGTTTCATTACTGAACATTCAGGGTCAGCCTTTCCGCATCACCTATAAATTTACTTGTCTTGACTTCGCAACTCTGACCTCAATATTTGGATTGCCTGCCGGTTCTACATAAACAAGCACATAGGACATGTGTCTTAGTGCTAAATATTTGATGGCTTGGACCCCCATGATCACTAGAATGGAGGGCTTTAGCCTTCCCATGCAATAAGGACGAGTTTGGTTAGGGTGGTGGTCAAACAAAAAGTTGACATTTGTCCAGTTCGGTTTGGATTTTCACCCCTTGTTATTTACCTGTTAGTCAACCAGATACCCCCGAATTGGGAGGCTGGGTTTCCACATTACGGCTCTTAATGCAGTTTGTAAACTCAAAACTAGGTGTGGATCACAAGGGGAGAGGGCCTAAAAAAAAGACCTATTGTAGTTCTATCCCTTTTTTTTATTTTTCAATCCACTCTTTGTGTCCGCTTCAAAAACTGCATAAAGTGAACATTAAACACCTTTTTGGGCTGCCAACATTGTCCTAGGTTAAAGGGGTATTCCCATGTCGCTTGTTCACCAACCTGCAGGCTGTGTGCTCTCTTCACTTCCTGGTTTTCTCGGCACATTGGTGGGCGGGGTTTCACTTGCTCTGCTATCTGCTATGTTTGCAGTCAGTAATGAGAGATTGGTTGTAAATGCGTTACCACAGTATGAAGCTGATGTAGCAGGGCTGGATTTGAGTCAGTTTGCATTACATACAGAGGTAACGGACTCACTATCTCAGCCCTTATCAGCCAAATTCAGTTAAACCGACTGATAAGTGGAAGAGCAGGAGCTAAAACAGCTCAAAAATACCAGAGCACTCACCTCCCCCTCCCCTATCTGAGGAGCTCTGTTTCTTGTATGTGGCAGAGACATACACAGCTCAGAGCTGCTCCCAGCACTCAGCCCCTCCCTCCCCCCCTGACAGCAGGCAGCTATCTCACTTGGGGGACTGAGCAGGTAAGCTCAGCACGGGCCCCTTGGTCATAGAAACGCAGTGTAAACAATGAAGTGAATAAATTAAGATAGAGGCAGTTTTGATAAAGCAATGTATTTAGGAAAAATCTTAAATCCACATAAACTAGCAGATAAGATCCTTGTGATGGGACAACCCCTTTAACTGAAGTGTTACTCATCATCATGGGAAGCCGGTGGCTTACTGCTTACTACACAGTGATAGCCAAGGCTAGGCTCACATCTGTGTTGGAGTCTCCGATAGGCTTTCCATCTTTGGGGTCTCCATGTGTGCCCAAACGACATAGAGCCGAACGCTGGTGTTAATCTAGCGTAAGTTTGTCCCCAGCCACAAATTTTTATTTTGGATCTGTCATGTGGCACTGGCTCGAATTTCTGCAGTTTCTAATTACTGAGTTCTAGATGAATTGTTTCGGGTGTATTTCTCATGGCTTTGACTAATCATGACACCACCAAGGATCTAAAGTGACTTAATAGAGATGTAAAAGATGAAAGCCGCGTGGCCGTGCAGTTACAGTATATCCCATAATCTCTTTTATGTCTATGAAAACATGTTTGTGCCCGTCATCTAGTAAAACCAATCAGACCAGTTGAGCAGATTTCCAAGCAACCACTTCCAATATACTGAAGGTCCTATTACACGGTCCCATTATCAGGCCAGTTATCCGGAATTTCTGTTCTGAGGACGGTAGTTGGTGATTTTAGCCTGTGCAGAGCAAGGCCGGTGTAGTCGGAGGGGGAGGGTTACTCACGCTGGCTTAAAAATAAAATAAATTATTTTTAGTTATATTATACAATTATTTATATTAGATTAGATCTATAGGTTGTTCCATATTCACATTCATTCGCTAGGTTTTGTTGTGAATTAGAGGAACTTGGTTACTTCTCTGCATCTACATCTGCAGCCCTGGTACAGAGGTAAGGAGAGGACACCGGATCATCGGATTGATGCCAATTCATGACTGTGGGACTATTAAAGGATTATCTTATCTTATCCTACTCGGTTGGCCTGTGTTGCAGGACTCTCCAGACCCCTGTCCTGAGTGCAGTACGTCATATCTTGGAACAGCAATTTGCAAACCTATCTCCATTGCACTTGGACATCTGTCTGGATCGATCTGCAGTAGAGATGAGCGAGTACTGTTCGGATCAGCCGATCCGAACAGCACTCTCGCATAGAAATGAATGGACGTAGCCGGCACGCGGGGGGTTAAGCGCGCCGGCTACGTCCAAGCGGAAGTACCAGGTGCATCCATTCATTTCTATGGAGCGTGCTGTTCGGATCGGCTGATCCCAACAGTACTCGCTCATCTCTAATCTGCAGCAAAAAATGAAGAACAGAAAAATATATACCCAACACTTTGCTTTATCCTGAAAGAAAGAAGAATTTAATATAGGGCATTGTATAAAGGGCCTCTCTGAATGCTGGTGACTGTGTCAGGCGAGTGCGTCACTCGCAACTCTGCAGGAAACAGTCATTGTGACTATTCCTATTTGTAGTATGTGAACATTGCCGTGTGACTAAGACTTTGGTCAACTGTAAAATAAACAGCAAGATGAGAAAGTGAATATACCGAGCCAACGCGTGACTCGCTGAATCGTAAATGCTGAGAGCAAACGTTTTCACTTTGTTTTACCTTTGCCCAGCTAAACTGGCCGGTTGGCGTCTTGTGATGCCGCTGGGTAGGATGCCAATATCGTACACACCTTGTGAGTGTGTGCTCTCATCTACTAGAGCTGGTATTAGCATTTGGGACAAAATCTTCAGACGTTATCTGGTGTCACTAATGTGATCGGCCATTTATCACCAGCGATTGAATGTCATGCATATATTCAGCAGCCATAACCATAAAGTCACATGGCTAATGCTATGTATTATTGGGTCTGTAGGTCCGCTCTATGCCTTTGTTGTGTGCGTTCAACTATGCTGCACACTCAGCTCTGCTGCATCTCTGTGTGTGCTGAGCTCTGCCACTTCTCCGAATAGAGATCGGACCACAATGGAAACTGCTGTGGACGGATCTTAGACTCCGCTTCCTCCGGCAGAACCAGTGTTGATTGGCCGAATGCTGTACACTGGCCAATCAACGCTGGGCAATGCATTCCTATGGGAAAAAGTCAGCTCGCGCATATCGCAAGCTGACAGGGATCCCGACATAATACAGTGACTTGGGCTTGTTAGATGCCCCCAGACATGCTTCCCCTGCTGTCCCAGTTGCTTTCCAGGGTGTTGTCATCATTTCCTGGGGTGTCATAGTGGACTTGGTGACTCTCCTGAGTCAAATGGTGGGATCCCCTGAAACGAAGCATTTTTCCCCATAGACTATAATGGGGTTCGATATTCGTTCCAATAGTCGAATATTGAGCGGCTATTCGAAACTAATATCAAATATTTTACTGTTCGCTCATCTCTATTGCACACACTTCAAAGGGGTGAAGTGACCCCAATATGTGCACATCCACACAAATAGCTGCCACTTTGGTAGACGCGGCGCCCATGTACTAGGGTCATCCATGCCTGTGCCCTCCAGCATCACATTGTGAGCCTCTAACACACTGACAGAGCTACATAGATACAGTATGTGCAGCGGGACTAGTCATTACTGGACCGGCCATCTATAATATACCACTATTGTAAATGGCACAAGGTAGATGGAGGCCTCATTACTGATTTTGCATTTGGGGCCCATGAGCTTCCAATTACGCATACTGGCATACCAAAGGTAACAAAGATGAGCAGCCTGTTCCCTCTTTAGCATTGTGGGGGCACCTTAGAGTCTAGAGTCTTGTCTTTTACCCGTACTGTATCCTGGTGCCATCTCTTCACCAGGTAAGTAATGCACAAACCTAGCCATCCACATCATATATAAAAATGTAATTTATCAGACTAAGACAGTTGCTTCAGGGTCCAGTTCTGATGCTCACCTGTCCATCATAGGCACATTTAGTGGTGGAGAGGCAATCTGATTTTTCCGTGACTGGCCAGCATCATTTACAGCAAGCTATGATACCCTTTACGTTCAGATTTCGTTACATCCAACATAGCCAGGATTAACATTGAGCCTTGGACACCCATGATCCTGGTGCCAGTTCAGCAATTGTTCTTCCTTGGACCACTTTTGGTAGATACTATCCTCTGAATACCAGAAGACCTGCCACTTTGGAGAGTTTGGCCCTTGTCATACAGATCCTTACTGTTGGCCATTGTTCCTATGTGCAGCCCAAGAACCTATTATTCGCTGCTTTCTGCAACATCCCACCCTTGCCAGGTGCCATTGTCCCAACCGAAATCCATTTTATTCATTTTGCCAGTGGTTTCAGTGTCATGGCTGATCAGCGTATGTACTCACTTACAGATAGATCCCTGCAGGCTCCACGTATCTACTTTTACCCCCCACGGTGACTATTCCAATATCATTTTAACCTTGTATATCTTTAAACCTTTTCTTGCTAAGGAACATCCCGTATCCAGCCTGTTCTCCCTGCAGACATGTGTTATGTGAAGAAAGAGATGAACATTGAATTATAAATGAAATTCGGCCTTTTTAGAACTTTTCTTTCTTCAAGGCTCGCTACAATACAATCACATTGCTGAGCACTGGAGTTTCCATTTACTATTGACTTAGAGATATCTTTGGCAGGCAGAATTTATCCTATATACATGCTTCGTGTTTATTCTTGGACATAAAACTCCCCAAACCATAAGGCTATATTCACGTATTGGTCTGCTCCGGAACGGAACGCTTTAGTGAAAGTGTCATGGGGGGTTGGGATAGACTTTATTTACGCCAGTTTATGACTCAAACGTAACCTGAAATCTACGTCAGCTACATGCGGTCATGGATTCCAGCATGAAGGTCCACCCCATTAATAAAGAAATAATTTGGACAGGTCTTCCACCGGGTTGCAAAGATTGGCATTCAAATTAAATAAGTTGGTAATCATGTAGACTCATAGATTTGTAAAGTCGATTTATAGAGACAATGATTGCAAAGTTGTTCTTTGTGTTAGGTGTTGTTACAATGTAAAGTGTAGTTGCAAAAGTCTGCATCAACTTCCTTGACAGATTTATTTCTAAGCCAATGAAAATACCCAGTGTATAGTTTCCTAATAGCAATATCAAGATATATAACATGGACGCAGTCGTGGCCCGGCACACTACTTATACTTTTAAAGGTTCAAGAAAGTGGTGGAAATTGGATGAAAGTACATTGTTGTCCCATTATGGACGCTTATCACCTACACACAGAGGATAAGTGTCTCAACTCTGAGGCCCTGGGACACCAAGTGAATATTTTTTGGGGCTGCCAGATCTTGCTACCTTCCCATAGAAGGAAACAGAGTTGATTATTTGGCCGACCAACTCCACACCCCTGGTGGCTACTGCTCTGACTTTTACAACCCAACGCTTTCCTAATTGGTTGACAGCCGTGGTCAATCTGAAGTCATAAAACTACTCTAATTCATTAAAACTGCACCAATTTGCTGGCCTCAGCAGTCAACTATTGAGGCCAGTGATGGACTATGGGCAGTCCTAACCAGAAACGGCAGGGACGCGATACACCGTTTTTCCATATGGTTGAAATTGCTCGTTTTTGCCATCTTTAGTGTAATTTGTATATTGACATCTTTTTTAGCAGCTTCTCCTATGTGTAGTCTGTATAGGGGCAGCTTTAAAAAAGTTCTTCACAAAAGAGATTGGCTGAAAGCAGCTGAGGCAAAGGACCCTCCTTACAATGTTCCTCCCACTTGTCTTAAGATTGCTTCCAGAAACAGTATTCTGCCCCCTGTCCTGTTTCTAGGCGGTCTCCTGCGGCTGTCCTAGTGTTTTCCATTTCCATCATGTCCCCAGTTCTTCTTCCACTATTCTCACTGTCCAGAAGATCAGGTTTCTTCTGAAATATTAGTGTTCTACCCCGCACATTTATCTTTAAGGTTCAATGCTGGAAACCAACAGATAAGTGTTGGGCGGGTCATACTATGAGCTCTGCATGTTAGTACTGGCAGATTGCAAGAAATGGCAATGGATTCCTCGAATATTTTTCTGCTATTTTGTTAGTATCAGCGAAACCTCAAACTTCATTTCAGCTTTGTTGTATCTCTATATGGAATGAAGTTTTACATGGAGTAACCGCACTTTGTTTCATTTTCTAGCACTTACAGATATTACACTTTTTGTGTTGTTTGTGCCTCAGGTTCCGGATCAAAAAATGGGTAGCCGCGACTGAATGCCGGTGCAGTGCACCGGCATCCAGTCGCGCACTCCACTCCGGATTAGGCCCAATGGCCCAATGAATGGGCCTAGTCGGGAGGAGGGAGTGTCTTCAGGCCGAATCGCAAGGCCTGAAGAACGAACATCTCAGTCCTGGAAAAATGAACTGACCAGCTCCCATTGATTTCAATGGGAGCCATCTTTTTGGTCAGGATTTTGTGGCGGATATCCTGACCAAAAATCTCCACGTGAACTTACCCTAACAGTTTTGGGACTGGTCTGTCACACTATCCAGCTTTGTACATTTGGCACTGGGTGGAAGCACCCGGCCCCCAAATGTTGTATGCACAAAACGCAAAACCTGGTCTCCAGGACTGATTGTCATCTGATCATACATGGTGACTTGGCAGGTGGGTTTGGTCCGACTTTGGAGCCATTTCTCATGTATGTACACTTATATTTGTATATACTTGGGTTATCTTTTTTTTCTGTGGTTGCTTTTCCAGTCGGCACAGGTTGTCCTCATTCTTTCCTGTCTATGAAGGTTATGGATCCCGTCTGGAACAAGCACTTCATTTGATTTAGAGCGATTGAAGGTCCTTATGATCTGCATTAACTCGCATTACTGCGCCGCTCACATCCTGAAGTTCTTCAGACTCCTCCGAGCTGTTAGTATACATTTCTCCTCCATTATTAACAGACATGGGATTTGTTAAAAAGACTTTAGAGGCTAAAATATTCTTGGCCAGACTTATCTGATCGGAAGCCTGCTCCTCTCTTGACTCGTGCAGTTGATAGAGGATTTTCTTCGGATTCATAAATGTGCTTAAGAATGAGAATTGCCCATTTGGCTTGGTTTGTGTTAACAAAGTGATTGGCAATTCCAAAAGTGAGTTGTCAAGCAGACTCGTCTCATGAGACGTCTTCTGTCTTCAAGATAACAGCATTGTTTTCTTCTAACCTAGCCGTCATGGGAATATGTAGAACAGTCGCTGCTGTGTCAGGTGTGAATGACCTTCAAGAATGACTGAAGAGCTTGGGAACCTACGAGCGGCCCCTGCTTGTACTGAAGAATAGTCACCAATGATCTTAGCCATTGTATATCCAACGTATACGACTATGGACTCGATTTACTGCGTGTAGAAATTATTTTATGACTTGGTGCAATATAAAGAAAGGCATTTTTAGTATTTCCAAATGATACGCCATAAATGGTTGTATAAATGTAGGAGTCCTCTCTTAGAGACGGGTGATGGAACCTGTGGGAGTTCATTAAAGAGAGAGGTTCTGGTCCCAGCGGTGTGACCGCATCTATCAGATATTTATGGCATATCTCATGGTTATACCATTCTCTTTGAGCCCGGCCATTGAGGACAGTCTGGATTTCACTGTCGGCGAAGTTGCGGTGCGGTAGAGCCGGAGATGGAACCGTGGGGGTGGGGTAGGGGCATTTCAGAGATGGATGCAGGGTCCCAGACACATATATGGAAATATCATAAATATCTTTGGTGACAAAATCCCTTTTAAGGCTAAGGCCCCACGGGTCGTAATCGCAGCGCTAAAGCGCTGCAGAAAGAAGCGCTGCGTGATCGCATTGCGGTTCTTTCCGCGACGCTTTGAAGAGAAAGTTCACAGAGTTTCCGTAGATATAATTGACATGCTGCTATTTGCAAAGCCGCAACGGCAAATCGCAGCGTTTACATCCTGTAGGGCCCCGGCCTAAAGAGGGTTTTCAAGGTCCCCAAAAATGTCCAATGTTTTCAGATCCTATCCTATGTTTGTGTGTTTGGATGTTTGTTCCTCAATCACACAAAAACGGCTGAACGGATTTGAATGAAACTCGGCACATAGATAGACTGTAACCTCGGTTAAAACATAGGCTACTTTTTATCCCGGTAAATGATATGGCTTCACGACTGTTATGAATTTATGTTCAGATACTATATTACACTGCTCTTATCGCTGCTTCTGAGAAAGCCAGGTCTGCTATCTCTCTGTGTAAACACACACTAACCCTCAGTGTACATGCATTTGCATATTATTTGATCTGGTCCAGACACAGATGACAAACTGACATGGGCAAACGCCTTCAATCCAAATTGTCAGTTTGCTTTTTTTTCAACATGGCTGGAAAAAGAAAATCTAATTTGTCGCAAACAACGACAGCTATGAAGGAAGCCAGAAGTCAACAGAGTTTTCCTCAAGCGGAGCTCAGGGGGATCATCAACGCCAACAACACATGCATTATATGGCGTCGCAGTGAGCTGCTGAGATGGCGGAACAATTACAGGCACAGTGCGAAGAACAACTTCAGTGCCAGGCCAACTTGAGAGCTGCCTAAGCCCCGGAGCAGGCAGATCATCAACGCCAACAACACACTCATTATATGGCATTGCAGCGATCTGCTGAGATATCGCAACAATCACGGACACAGTGTGAGGAACGAGTTCAGCAGCAGGCCAGCTTGAGAGTTTTCCGAAAAGCCGGAGCATGCGGATCATCAACACCAACAACACGCTCATTATATGGCGTCCCAGCGAGCTGCTGAGATGCTGGAACAATCACAGGCAGGATGCAAGGAACAAGTTCAGCAGCAGTTCAGCTTGAGAGCTGCCGAAACGCCGGAGCAGACAAACCATCGACGGCAGCAATATGATGAATATAGGCAGATCATCCACTCCAACAACCCGCAGACGAAGTCGCGGGCAGAGGCTAGTGATGCTATAAAGGAAGTGAGTGTAAGGAAATGAGCACCTTAATCAGAATAAAAAAAAACACAAAAACTCCCGTACGATCATTTTGTACCTCATGCAAGTACATATTGACAATCCTCATATAGTGTATGGGGATGAATGATGGTTAATGGTCCCCATACAGTCTACATCTTTTCTGGCAGTACGTTCCCTGTGTAGTCTCCCAAAGAAGGAGCTTGTGATCCGATCCAATACCACGAGAACATTTGCGCCATCCTTGAGCGCACTGTCTTTATATGACATTTCAAGCTAGGACAATCCTTTGTCAACCATAAGGCAAATTGTCTTGGAGGATGAACAATTGTTCCTAAAAACTAGCTCATTTACATGGCCCCAAAACTGTTGCGAGATAAGCAGCGAGTTTCCTATTCTTGGGTATATATGGCCAACCCTAAGGATGGGCTATAAATAAACATTCCTCGATGGCCCCTTTTAAGAAACAGGTAGAACTCCTGCAAAATTGTTCCCAATTTAGCAAAGTAACTTTATATTTGTGTTATCGTGCATTTCCAATACAAATGGCCGCTTGGTTTGTATAGATGGAAATGGCCGTCAGATATTTGGAAGGCTTCATACATCACTCATTGAAAGTGAAATTTGCTATGTGCCAGCAGGCTTTCAAGTAGCATATAGACATCTTCTAAGGGTCCCCCTAAGTGGAGCCTAAGAAGAGAGCGGAGGAGCGGCGTCTCGCCAGCCCGAGCTCTCTGTATATTACATTCATCTAAGTAGCCGCAGTGTAATACTACAAATGCTTGGCAGGCTGCGGCATCCTTGGCAAAATCAGCTCTTTGTCTGAAATCTCAAGAGCTGGACTTGGCTGTCAAATAAAAGGGATGACCTCCTATGAGACCGTCCCTTTAATAATATCAGATGAAATAGTGGCCCCAAAGCCAAGATGTATATCATTGCAGATGCATTGACTCCCATTAAAGGAAATATTTACTGCACAATACAGATTGACAGTTATATACAAATGCACTTTTTACTAAATTCAATGTAAAGTTATACTATCGAAACACACGTGGGGGAATTATCATACATTGTAGTCCAGTTTCTGATATAAAATATTGATAAAAGATACAAATCTTGTCGCAATGGCAGTTTTTGCACCAAAATGTCAGACTTTTGTCACATTGTAACCCTGCACGCTACTTTTATGAAAAAAGTGGCCATATTGGGGATGGGGATAGGGCCTGAGGGGTTGTGGCCTCCTATAGGCCAAATTTACTGTAATTACGGTAACACCAGAAAGTGGTGTAAATTATATATTAAAAGTAGTTCAGCTGCTGCCTGGCCTAGATTTAAGATCCTGGTTACAGAGCGGCGCCATTATACTTCCAGACCCGGCATCCTCTCTAATAGAACGGCGGATGCCGGGGAGGGTTTTAGCCACCGGCACCGATGCCCTGGCCCACAGCATCACCACGCTCCTGCCGCTGCAGGAAACCAACATAATAACTCACAGTGTATGTCCGTATAGTGGATGTGAACTCACATCCCGCAGCTTCATCTGCTTAGATTTCTACGGTTATTGTAGAAATAAATTGATGATAAACTATTGGCCTGTTCTCGTATACAAAGGCCAAGTTTAATGTTGGCAGACCGTTGTGGTGGATCTGCAACAGTGCCCACACACACAAAAAAAACAAACAAAAAAAACACATTTTTTGCTATATTAATATATTTTATTATGCTATATATACACAGTCCAGTCCTATTAATGTGACCACCTGTCAAAATCCAGAATAACCACCTCTGGCAGAGCGGACCGCTGCGAGACGTGCAGGACAAGAGGGGATGTTGTGATGATGTCACTGGGATGTTGAGCCATGCCGACTCCAGTGCCGTGGCCAGCTGCGCTATATTACGCGGTTGAGCATCCATGGCACGAACAACACAATTGAGGTGGTCCCACAGATTCTCGATTGGGTTCAAGTCCGGGGAATTTGTTGGCCAAGGGAGTACAGTAAGCTCATCCTGGTGCTCCTTGAACCACGCACGTGCACTGCGAGCTTTATGACACGTCGCATTGTCCTGCTGGTAGATGCCATCATGGTAGGGGTGAACATGGTCCGCAAGGATAGATACATACTTGTGCTGATCCATCGTGCCTTCCACAATGATGAGTGCACCCAGATGACACGTGCCTTCTGCGACTGGTTATTTAACGTTAACGTCAAAAGTAGGCGCTGGTCACGTTAATATGATTGGATTGTGTACTACTACATTTTTTTTTTTTTTGTGGGCATTGTTGCAGCTCCACCGCCACGCTCTGCCAGCTTTAAACTTTGCCTTTGTATAGGAGAACAGGCCAGGAGTTTATCATTAATTTAGTCATTTTGACAATAACCAGAGAAATCTGCGCAGACAAAGCGGCGGGATGAGAGTTCGCATCAGCTAAAATAGTTGTCTGTACCCGTCCAATAGAGATGAAGGTAAGCCTGACCTGTACTCTCTGCAGCATTTCCTCTCCGTCGTCTTTAAGGTGTCGGAGGATCTCCCCTTCCAGGACCTGTTTGTGTTTCCTTACAAAGATCAGAGCTGTAAATGTCCTTGTCCTCCGTCGTCCTCCTGCCCCTTGACCTTTCTAGTTTTCGGCCTATGCATCTTTCTTTCACCAGCCTCCGTGGAGAATGTGTAGACAGATCTGCTGGGATTTTCACCCCTGTATATTATATCCATATTATATCTTCCTCCCCTATAATTACCGTCTATTTTTACTACTCTGGTTTTTTTAATTGGTATTTTCGGAAACATAAAAGGGAAACATGACAATTATACACAGGCGGTTCTTCCATTCAGAGCTGCGAGTGACATTTTCTTCTTTCTTCCGTATAATAGGCGGTTTATGTTCTCCTAATATATTCCCTTTTACTACCGCCGAGACGCTGCAGCGTGAATCCATTATTGTTATGTACAAGCCGGCCTTCACTCATCATTTTCCTTTCCTTTCATCCCAAAGTGGAAATTAGCCGCTGCAAATAGAATAAAGACGCGGGAGCCATTGTCTTGCAGAGGCGGAGGTGCCCGGGACCATTGCAGAATTTTTGGGCTCTGCTACAAGGATCGTTCATGTCATCATGGCTTGTCATTATGGAACATATAGCATTATGTATTTTTCTCCTTGCGCCCTGTCTGGTGGGGTCAGTACGTACCGATGGAGCCGAGTTAAGCCGAACTTCTGCAATTGGTTAACTCTGCTACATGTGTATGTGTGCACAGGACTCCAGGCTAAAACCAGCACATAATGGAAAACTAGACACGTATTGCACATGTGTAAGTGACGCCTTAAGCCTAGTGCTACGAGGCAAACCTACATTGTGTGCGAATACAGATGACTGCAGGCTTTGCAGCCACATCACAATAGAAGGTAGCCACTATATCTGGCACA
The DNA here is from genome assembly GCF_031893055.1 of Leptodactylus fuscus. NCBI lineage: Eukaryota > Metazoa > Chordata > Amphibia > Anura > Leptodactylidae > Leptodactylus > Leptodactylus fuscus. Next base: position 73,712,225 of record NC_134275.1, read on the forward strand.
TTGACCATCTGCTTCCCGGGCCCTTCCTGCCGCTATGGATTTATCTTATTTACGTAAAAATTGCATAAAACTTTCCAGATTGTGCGGGTTTTCTTCAGTAGCGTCACATCTGTACTTCCCCCTGAGCATTCATGTAAGTTCTAAGAAGGTTTTCATATGAGTTATATGTGGTTTGTGGCCTGAATGTGAATACATTAATGTTATATTGATGGCTTTTTTTTGCAGTTGCGATTCATTATGAAGAAATAGTGGCTCTTCTGTTTATTGCTTTTAGGTATTTATGTTTTTATTTCACTTTTCTAATATTGAGCAGTCACTATATTTTGACCATATTCTGTTCACAATCCATTGTAACAGATGTATCACCATGTATTATATCTAAGGCTCGGCTCTTATCATGTTCATGGCCTCCTATTAATGTATATGTTAAGAGACTTGTCCAGGATTTGGTGCAACCCCTGCACAGTCCAAGGTTATTATTATTATTATTATTATTATTATTATTATTATTATTTATATAGCACCATTAATTCCATGGTGCTTTACATTTGGTGGGTGTAAAAGGATTTTAAAAAGCATATCCTCCTGTCCCGGGACTTCATTGTTCTCTCCCATTCCCCTTTCCGTTGCATGCTCAGGCGCACAGTATCAGAATATGTGATAAGATCTTATAACTGAAGAGACCAATGTATGACTGCAGCGGGAGAGGGACAAGTGATGCATGGAAGGCCCGGTTCACATCTACAATCGGGTTTCCGTTCGGGGAGTCTGCTTGAAAGCTATGCGCGTAAAAAAGCGGTTACCTAAAATAACCCACAGGGTCCATGTGGCTTCTGCACAAAACATGCGGAGAGAAAAGTCCTGCAAGCAGCACTTTTCTCTCCGCATGTTTGTGCGGAAACCACATGGAACCCGTTATAGTCTATAAATACACTGAAGCACTTGACTGTCATCAGTTCTAGTCAGTACTTCTCTGTATATGTCCTGACTGTTTCTGGGACTGGGTGAGAGAGGTTATGGCAGCTAGTTTCCACCCACAAGCGCAGAGAGGACCGCAAACTATAGATATAACATATAGAGGGGGAAACTGCCAATTATTGCAACATAGACAATGTATAATGGCCAGAAATAGCGTTAATATATATTTTTGAGACTTGACTTCCGTGCAGATCTCCCTGTCCTGCTCCGTTCTGTTCCGACGCGGTCACGTCTCACTGTTTGTATGCTGTTCTCTTTTTGTTGGCATTGTGTTAATGTTAACTCTGTACAAATTCTTCTGGCGACCTTTGTCCACTCTGCATTTTAGAAGGCTCACCCCCGGCTCCTGAATTACTGTACAGCTTTGCTGGGGCCTTAAGCCGAGGACACGGGGTCTGATTGTAATGTATGCATTAAGTACCGAGGAATCTGGCTTCACACTCTGGGCGCGATGGGTAAGGTGGCATTTCTTCTGGTTTTACTGGGCTTGTAAAATCATCTTTGGGGTTCAAAGTTCTGGTCGGTTTTGACTGTTATTGTCCGGGTTTGCAGCGTATGTACCTTTTATATACCAGGGAAGATCCCAGTGGATATATTGAATATATCCTCATTTATTTGTCAGAGGTTAAGAGTGTTTATTGTCCTACGTTGATCAGGACGATCAACCTCGCAGATGACTTTTGGATAGTTGTACAGGACACTCTGCTCACATTTCCCAGTTCTTCCTGCTTATTCGGTGTCTGTACACAGAAGGCATTTGTGATTTTCAGTTTGGGATATGTACGAGATGTTGTCACCCTGATGAAGGACAAGATGGTACCTTTATAGTCACCCAAGTGGTTATGCTGCCAACAAGGCCTGGTTGAATCACGTCTAAAACGTTCACACACAAAATCACCTGTTTTACATTCCGAAAAAAATAGAGATTTGTCACCCATGTCTGTATGTAAATGGTGGAGATGGACTATGGATACTGTGCAAGGCAAGTGTCCAAAATGGACTAAAGTAGTGCATAACACTGGGCTAAACGGTGGCGGGCCGTACACCTAAGTGGGACCATCTGACATCTGCCCTAACTGATGTTGGGGTAAAAGAGTATGCTGAGATGCCCCATCCTCTGTACTCGCAGGAGAATAGCCACCACCCAATGGTTGATGGCGACATATTCCAATCTTTCAATTGAGAACACAAGCACGCTAAGCCCAGTGTGCATGTATATGATGACGTTACCAGGAATAGGGGCTGTTGCTCCAAAGAGGTAAGCGGCAACTCCCTCATTGCTCCAAAAGGCCTCCCAAAACTGTAACATTTCAGCAATGGAGGCACTAACTAATGACTCCGGTGACCCTAACCTAACTATTTGCAGGGCTGGGTGCATATTATGGGTTCTGGTGACCGACTCCCTTTAAGGCCTATCCTCAGCCTTGTTGACTGTTCTGTACGACAGCTGACAGAATTGTAAATACAGCTCTGGGGTAAAATACAGCCTCTATTTTCGGATTAGTGCTGTCAGGTCGTGCGATGTATTAGTTACTTCACTTTTTCTATCTCTTCTATCTATATATAATCTCTGTATATAAACTGTTTTACCTCTGGGTCCAGAAGTCTTTGAAACCTTTCTTTCCTGTTGTGGGTTTCTGTGATCTCTGTGTTATTTCCCCTTTTATACTCTTTCTATTTCGACGCGGCTTAAATTAGATAGACGCCATTAGAAATAAACCAAATAGCAGCTCGTCTGCTTTATATTCCCAACATCCTGCACTCGTCATGTGAACAGAGCCATTGTATTTCAGTACTCGGTGGTGTCCAGTTTCCAGAAATGAGCACCTTGTAATATTAATATTGGCGTGCTGAAGAATCCTTGACATGTCTATGGGTAAGACTGTGTACATTTCCACGTCGCCAGAAAAACTTTCATCTGCCATGTGACAAACGCCGCTTTTGTCAGGAGTGGATTAGTGGAAGAGTTTCCTTTCCTCCATGCTCTTTCTCTTTGTATTGCTCCATGACATGGAACTTTCCATAACAGACTTAGCACCATGGAAGCAATAGAGAGAAGCTTTCAGATCCTGACCAATTTCCATCCGTCACTGGTAGCCGCTGCCGTATATAAGTAATGAACTGTGGCAAATCTTCCGTTCTAGTCTGGCCGATCCAAAAACTAGACTGGTTTTATTAGTACCCTTTAAGAGATTTAAAGGGCGGTTCCCGCTAACCGTATACAGCGTAGGTGTCCAATTGCCAAAACCCCCATTGTAGTTTGCAGGCCTGGCGGGTGTAGACTAGCTACTTTACACTGTACACAGTAAGAAGAGGAGAATCTGCTCCTTAAAGGTGTACCCCCTTACTAAGAAATGGACCCAGAATAATGTAATACAGATATACAATACCGACCTTTACTCATGTGAGTGCAGGACTTTAGTTGTGCTAGAAATCTTCTATTCATCTACAGCATCAGTCCTCTTCTCCTGCTCACTCCTCTCTCCCTGTAGATTTCTCTACATAGTCTAATCTGAGCCATGTGACCTGCACGTAGCAGAATTATCAGAGTTGAAGTCAGTTTAGCAGGGAAATTGCCTGATAAGACTAGAAAGAGCATTTTTTTTCTGTTCACATATATAAAAAAGTTTGTTGAGCATGACTTCCTTAGCAAGGGGTGCAGTCCACCGAAACGTCACCGGTTGCGGATGTGTGGCACTCTGCTCCACTTCTGTTCATTGCTCACGTACCCAGTATGTGAACACTCTTGAGAAGGGTCAACTCAGGACATAATGATAAAACGGACACTAGTTTATGGTGAATGACGTGGGTGTCTTACAATGTAGTTAAAGGATTGATAGGCTTTTATTAAAAAATTTGGTCATAAAGTGTAGTGCTATATTTCCGCAATGATGCATATTATATGAGATCCTTATTGTCAGCGATTTATCTATTTATCATTTAACTACTAGTGTTCTGGACCTAACAGACCCTAAAGACCTTTCTCATCTCCGAACATGTCTGGTTTTTATATATGCTTGTATTCCACAAAAACTAAAAATTCTGCAACTTTTTCCTATTTTAAGAACTTTTTTTGTTGGCCTTCCGTTACTCCTCTAGGAAATGTATGAATAACTTGTGTTAACGTTCTCCCTATGAATGGGGCTTGTCCCTAAAAACTTTAATATTGGCCTCTCAGTGCTGACCCCGTTGTAAGTAGAATGGAAACTTCCACTTGTCAATTTAATGGAAAAAAAATTCGGGGGGCATAACAGAGGAACAGCACAATGCAAAGTTTTCGGCAAAGATGAAGCAATCTGCTCTATCAGAGGTTATGATAAGCTCTCCATGATTCTGAAGTGAAGTTCTGCATGTGCCTTGTGCTCATTGGTTTAACCCTTTTTTGGGTTAAACATTGGTTTAACTTTTTTCTTTTTTTTTTTTTTTTTTTTTTGAGATAATGTTATAGCCGTGATGGTGAACCTATCGCACGGGTTCCAGAGGTAGTACTCAGAGCCCTCTCTTTGAGCACCCATCCGTGGAATAGATTATACTGTTTGGGGACCACTGTGGAGCAAATTGTACTGTGTGGGGGTCACTGTGAAGCAGATTGGACTGTGTCAGGGTCATAGTGGAGCAGAAAGCTCTATAAAGCCTCATTTGTATGACCATATTTTTCAGATCTGTAATTGTCTGCAATTGTGGGTCCGCACATTATTAAGGTTAAATTGCCTTGTTGGCACTTTGTGATAAATTAGTGGGTTTTGGGTTGCAGTTTGGCCACTCTGTTTCTAAAAGGTTTGCCATCACTGTACTATAGGTACCTAAGTGTAATCCAGGGTAAAAATAGTACAGAGCCAAATCATCCCACCTTTTTCCCACTAAGCAATTGAAAAAAAAAAAAAGTTTCCTTTTTCTGTTCCTGACAAAATACAATTTGCTGTCTGTGCTGAACCAGAGGGATGGGATAAACATGTTGCAAAAAAAACTGTAATTTCCTAAATGGACGGACTCCAATAATTCCCGTCCACTGCACCTTGCAGTTCAGGATAAAGCCTTGCCTAGGATCGTATGTGGCAGTGCCTGTGTCTCCTCTGTCCCGTAGAAGATACAATGAATGTAATATTACCGCTGTTCTATGAAGAAGGTTTGCATGGGTTTGACTACAGAGCCGCACACTTACATTATCTTTCTTCTTACGTTTGCCAGTGTCCCGGAGAAGAAAATCGTGTGGGAACCCGTACTGTGTATGTTGGGCATCGGCCAGCTTCAGTAACAGATGCTTATATTGCGCCAAAATTCTGTGATAACAGGATTGTCTCATCAAAGGTTGGAACAGTGTCTTATATTACATAAGCTGCATGATTTACTTTGTTTCCTTTTTTGTCTTTTTCTTTTTTCATAGCAAAATAATGTTATTGGAGATTACTGTTCAGTTCATCATTCTGCAGTATTGTCTGTAGTGTATGTCACGGTTTTTATGATCTAGAATATTTAAAGGCTATGGGCGCCTTTTTCTATATTTATAGTTTCAGACTAAAAGCATTTTTTGTAGTCGGTTTTTTATAAAAAAAATGTTTTCATTATTTGACTTTTGCTGCTTTTGTTTTACACTATTTTGCAATGTACAGAATGCAGTTCACAGTAAAATCCCTCTGGCTCCCCTTCCTGATGGCTCCTTCTAGCCCCTCTCCAACCTCTTTCGAATGTTCTTATGATCCGATTTATGGTCAGAACAAAGTTGAACTATGAGATTCTTCAGGTGAGTTGAGAGAGGGGTTGTAGATAGTTATCAGACAGCCAGTTTGATGGATTTCACTGTGAACCGTTTTCTGCAGATTGCAATGTAGTGTAAAACAGTAAAAGTGCAGAAGCCAAATATAACAAAATTTGTAATAAAAACCTATTATAAAAACATTTTTAGTCCAAAATCTATGTAAATCAATAATAAATTATATATATATATATATATATATATATATATATATATATATATATATATATATATATATATATTATAGTGAGCCGATGGCTGGTATGGTGCTGGATGGGGTGTACATCTCACCCAGATTGCTTAGAGGGGTGAGATGATGAAATCCAGAAAGTTTGTTTCTCAACAAAACAGCTAGGCTTTGCTGATCATTGTTTAAGTGCCGTGCATCGGGCTGGATTTTTAGGAAACGGCAGGACGGTTGGTAGTGGGACTTGTCGCTCCCATCTCCTCCAGTCCACACCTTGTGGACGCTTCTGCAGGAGCCCAGTGGTGTTAGGTTAAAAAAAACAAGAAAAAGAGAGCAGCACCGATCCGCATCTAGTGTAGTAATTTCGGTGAGAGACAGCACAATGAAAGTACATTAAAACTCTCACCTGGACGGGTTGTGAAACATTCGCAACTACTTATAGCGCTTAGGAACCTTTCATAGGGGGTTCCCACATTGGGTGGATTGTAGCAGCAGATATCTTGTCACCGGTGGTGAGGACAAACAATGCAAGGACCAAAGAACAATCTGCGCTTCACCCGTTGAACAAATTCAATCTTTTATTAGTTCGGACACACAACGCGTTTCGGTCACGTGATGCCGGAAGCACGTGCTGACCACGGGAAGGGACAGAGAGAGAAAGAGACAGTGTTAATGAAGGCAAAGGATGAGACGACTTCTGACGCTTTCCTAATCCTGAAGACACTGGAGGAAATCCAGAAGAAGGAGCGCGCCCCTCTGACTCCAGGAGCATCACAGAGCAGGTCCGATTGTTTTTTGAAAAATCTCATGCTTCACAGGGAAAAGCTGCCTATTGTTGTAGGTTGGTAAACATCTTGCCATCCACAGCAGAGACTTCAGTTCATTGCACTTGAGAAAGGGCAAATCCGTGCCCCGAAACGCGTTGTGTGTCCGAACTAATAAAAGATTAAATTTGTTCAACGGGTGAAGCGCAGATTGTTCTTTAGTCCTAGCGGTGTTAGGTTGTCCTTGTTAGCGAGGCATAAGAAGTCTGCTCTCCTAGAAGACTGGGTCAGAGCTTGGCTGGAAAGCCACCTAGGAGGTCGTTGCTCCCTGAGAGTTATCAGACTACGTGAACTGGTTTCTATTATAGATGAGGCAACCAACTTATGTTTCGTTAGAGCTCAGACGGGCAGATGTTTATTTTGTATTTGTAGATTTGGGAAGCCTAGAATTTCTCCTTATTTTGCACGCTCTTATGCCTAGACCCGTCCTGGCACTGTATGCCTCCACCTACTCACTTTCTACTGCCAGCTTGTATATGTCACCGCTTTCTGATCACACTAGCAATACTGGCCAATCTGCTCATCTACTCATATGCAAAGACAGAACATAGGAAGCTGTAAATGTTTCATTTATGAACTAAATCATTATAGTAAAATAAGATGGGTGTAGCTCCAAAACAACCCCATTCTGCTCCGTCTAGCAGCGCCTAGAGCCTAGGTACCTGTATCTATAGCTGCTGCATGTGGAAGACCTTTGTCCACCAAAGGACTGTCCAATTAACTAGAGTGTGATGTGGCCCAATGTGCACAAGGTCTATCCTTCCCAGAAATGAGAAGAGGTCTGCTGTCAGGAAGTCCCGTGCACATTAGATATTTCCCTGCAAACATCATTTAGGGGGAATCCTTCTCAGTTAGGAGACAGTATATAACTGATGGCTCTTATTTTATAGTCTACTCAGGTTATTCTGTACACAGTACTAGGTGAGAGGTATTGTCTCCAAACAATCATAAAGTCTCTTAATACAATGCTGTTCCCAAACTACACCAGTCCTGAACTCTCACTCCCCTTTCCCCACACAAAAACCTTCTGATTGTTGTCCTTAGAATACCCGAGGTCACATCCTGTTCTTTCAGATAAGCTTTGAACAATATGCACATGTCTCTCCGACTTCTTTTTCTCTCTTTTCTTTCTGCCTCTCCTTTCTCTATCTTTATTTCTCTTTTGCACTCTCTTTCTCTCTACCTGCCCTCTCTTGCGCTCTGTCTCCTCTGCCTCTACCTGCCCTCTCTTGCGCTCTCTGCCTCTACCTGCCCTCTCTTGCGCTCTCTGCCTCTACCTGCCCTCTCTTGCGCTCTCTGCCTCTACCTGCCCTCTCTTGCACTCTCTGCCTCTACCTGCCCTCTCTTGTGCTCTCTGCCTCTACCTGCCCTCCCTTGCGCTCTCTGCCTCTACCTGCCCTCTCTTGTGCTCTCTGCCTCTACCTGCCCTCTCTTGCGCTCTCTGCCTCTACCTGCCCTCTCTTGTGCTCTCTGCCTCTACCTGCCCTCCCTTGTGCTCTCTGCCTCTACCTGCCCTCTCTTGCGCTCTCTGCCTCTACCTGCCCTCTCTTGCGCTCTCTGCCTCTACCTGCCCTCTCTTGCGCTCTCTGCCTCTACCTGCCCTCTCTTGCGCTCTCTGCCTCTACCTGCCCTCTCTTGCGCTCTCTGCCTCTACCTGCCCTCTCTTGCGCTCTGCCTCTACCTGCCCTCTCTTGCGCTCTCTGCCTCTACCTGCCCTCTTTTGCGCTCTCTGCCTCTACCTGCCCTCTCTTGCGCTCTCTGCCTCTACCTGCCCTCTCTTGCGCTCTCTGCCTCTACCAGCCTTCTCTTTCACTCTTTCCTTCTACCAGCACTCTCTGCCTCTACCAGCCCTCTCTTGTGCTCTCTGCCTCTACCTGCCCTCTCTTGCGCTCTCTGCCTCTACCTGCCCTCTCTTGTGCTCTCTGCCTCTACCTGCCCTCTCTTGCGCTCTCTGCCTCTACCTGCCCTCTCTTGCGCTATCTGCCTCTACCTGCCCTCTCTTGCGCTCTCTGCCTCTACCTGCCCTCCCTTGCACTCTTTAGCTGCCCTCCTTTGCGCTCTCTGTCTCTACCTACCCTCTCTTGCGCGCTCTGCCTCTACCAGCCTTCTCTTTCACTCTTTCCTTGTACCTGCACTCTCTGCCTCTACCAGTGCTCTCTGCCTCTACCTGCTCCCCCCCTTGCGCTCTCTGTCTCTACCTGCCCTCCCTTGCACTCTCTACCTGCCCTCCCTTGCACTCTCTACCTGCCCTCTCTTGCACTCTGCCTCTACCAGTGCTCTCTGCCTCTACCTGCCCTCTCTTGCGCTCTCTGCCTCTACCTGCCCTCTCTTGCACTCTCTGCCTCTACCAGCCCTCTCTTGTGCTCTCTGCCTCTACCTGCCCTCCCTTGCACTCTTTAGCTGCCCTCCTTTGCGCTCTCTGTCTCTACCTGCCCTCTCTTGCGCGCTCTGCCTCTACCAGCCTTCTCTTTCACTCTTTCCTTCTACCTGCACTCTCTGCCTCTACCAGTGCTCTCTGCCTCTACCTGCTCCCCCCCTTGCGCTCTCTGTCTCTACCTGCCCTCCCTTGCACTCTCTACCTGCCCTCTCTTGTGCTCTCTGCCTCTACCAGTGCTCTCTGCCTCTACCTGCCCTCTCTTGCACTCTCTGCCTCTACCAGCCCTCTCTTGCGCGCTCTGCCTCTACCAGCCCTCTCTTGTGCTCTCTGCCTCTACCTGCCCTCCCTTGCACTCTCTACCTGCCCTCTCTTGCGCTCTCTGCCTCTACCTGCCCTCCCTTGCACTCTCTACCTGCCCTCTCTTGTGCTCTCTGTCTCTACCTGCCCTCCCTTGCACTCTCTACCTGCCCTCTCTTGCACTCTCTGCCTCTACCTGCTCCCCCCCTTGCGCTCTCTGTCTCTACCTGCCCTCCCTTGCACTCTCTACCTGCCCTCTCTTGTGCTCTCTGCCTCTACCTGCCCTCCCTTGCACTCTCTACCTGCCCACCTTTGCGCTTTCTGCCTCTACCTGCCCTCTCTCCCCTTTCTTTCTACCTTGCAGCCAGAGGAGCAGAGGGAGTAAAGATGGGGGTTCTCCTGATCGGTGGGGGTCTAAGCAGTCCACTCCCCACTTGCTTTCATGGCAAAACCCTTTTAAGCCACTTTTCCACCAAACAGAAACTCTGCCCAGACCATGTAAAGCGGTTGTCTCATAAGAATCAGAGCGGGGGTTTTATTAGTTATGCTGTATCTTTTCCCAAAAAGCTATATATCAGGCTGCTCAGCTCCTCGTGCTTACAGGTTCCCTTTCACCTGTCTCTGTTGGTTTACGGACATCTTGTCCATGGTATACATATTTAATCATAAGTGTATGTAGACCCGATTCCGAGCCCCAGCCCCTGAGATGAGGCCTACAGATTGTATATACTGGATATTAGGATGGCTTCTATTCCCGGAGAAGCAATATTCCGGATACTCTCCTATTCAGGATAGCAGGTTGCTGAGATGTAGAGCTGCGGCCTGAACTCCACATTACACAGATTGATTTATCAGTAACTGGGTTTGTATTGAGCTATGCGCTTTACCGGAAGGTTCTTTTATAGCCTGTACTAGACCAAATAATTTATATATACTACATACAGAGATGAGGTGCAGACAGGACTCTCTGGAGGTAGTCGCATACTTACATGGCGTTACATAAACAGACCTATGAAAGCCTGGAGCCAGAAGTGATGCTTTACAAGCTGAGCGTCACGTGGGGCCATGATCTCCGCAGATCAGCTAAAGACTGTCTGACGTAATACCCTGATCTGATCTCGGCTTCTGTGTATTTTCGTGTCTTGACCTCAGACCGGTCACAGCACGTTGTAGGAGATGTTAGTCAGGACACCATAGACAAGTAGATGAACATTTTCGATAAAAAAAACCCCTAAAAAACATTTTCCCTATAAAATGAGGCTCAAGTGCAGCCAAGGTTTTTGACTTGTGTTGACCAGGGCGGGTCTTGAGTAGGCCTCAATCCCAGGTGTGGGACTTGGGCTCTGTTCTGTGCAGAGCCTGCACTTCTGGGCAGATCCTGGAAGCGAGAAGAGGCGCCTGGGTCTGTGCTGAGATACTGAGAGTCTGGTGAGACCGTACTGTGCTATTTAGTTTGTTCGTGTGGCTGGTAGTAAGCCATTTGTATAGTTAGATTCATACTGTTTAAGTTAGTGCTCGGATGAGCAGGGTTTTTGTTTCATGTCTTGTCTGAAGTTAGGCTGTATTTTATTTTGGTTAGGGCTCGTTCACTTCTGCGCCCGGGATCTCCGTTATGCAGGTTTCCATTTCTTGCATGAAGCTGGGCAGGAAACCTGCAGGCATTTTTCAAACCCATTCATTTGAATGGGTTTGAAAAGTGTCCGGCCATGAGCGCTGGTGAGCATCTTATACTCTCCACAGCCAAACTTTTTTTTTTTTTTTTAACTGGACACAAAGTCGAACATGCAGGACTTTGTGTCCAGTCAAAAAAAAAACAAAACGATTTCGCTGCAGAGAGCACAAAACGCTCACCGGCGCTCACGGCACGGACACGGTCTGACAGGTTTCCGTCTTCTGTCTGCAAAAGACGGAATCCTGAGAACGGAGACCAAAGTGCAGGTGTGAACCCAGCGTTATTTTGTACCTGAGGGTTCCTTTTCGATGTCATGGATCAGGATATGACCTGCTTCATAATCATTGGAACAGATGAGCGCATCGGACACCCCATTGAAATATCCCCAGTGATGTGTATGAGGCCTGAATGTCTCCCCCATGGCGGTGCTTTATAAAGTAGAGATCTAAAGCGGAGAGATCCTGTGCTATTCCCCAGCGTGCGGCCTGCACTGATCCATTGCCAGGTTTAACCTGATGGTGTAATATAAAGTTTATTTTTCTAAAACTGTTTTTATCTTTGCTTTTACTAAATGTAGATTTTCCAGGATATACAATTTCTGTTCCAATAAACAGAGTCCATTTAGTATACAGGTACAGGAAATGTTTATAGAGGACCTGTCCGCTCGCCTCTGTGTAGGAAATACTCAACTACATCTGTTTTTATAACTTTGTGTCGTTCCTCTGTTATTCCTCCGGGAAAAAAATGAGTGCGTCTTATAGTTCCTCTTGTCAAAAAGGGGTGTGTCCCTCCACAGCCTGGCACTGATTGGACAGCATCTGACGGTCTAAGAACACGCCCTCACATTTATCACCCAAACGTTGATTTATTCCCAAATTTCTAATAGGAATAACTGAGGAACAGCCGAACAGAAAGTTATAAGAGTAGAAGCTCCCGAATTGTCATTGTAATCCTGCACACTAAGTCTTATTAGTATAAGGCCGCAGGTTCTTTTCCTGAAGTTTAGGACGTTACATTAGTTCTGCTCCGGTTATTACATTTATTAGGGGAGATGTTACATCAGGCGGTATAATAGACTTGGGCTGGTATTGGAAGACTGCGAATAGGATTTATACATAATTCACCATGTGTCTGGCAGACATGATTGATCACTTGCGCTGCCTCCTATTACCAGATGAGACAATTACAAGGCACAATAGGCGGGCGGCAGACGCTTGTCTCTATACCTTTTACTGTATTGTGTCCTCAATGAGGTTGGCAACAATACAGGGCTTTACGGTGGTTTATGATCAGAAACCATTGTGGCTGGCGTGTTTTGCTTTCATTGGTGAAAACAATCATTTTTACTCATATAATTATTGGTCATCATGTTAAATTCCCTGCAAAGTTTTATATTGGATGTTTTACCATCATGTCCTTATTGTCCAAATTCTCCTATGGAGACAGAAGTATTCTTGTAGACCAAATAATTGTAGCAATCCTATACGGTGGCCGTACACTTACTTCTCTCCACTAACTGCTGACATTGGGGAGACTTGGGACATCTGTGTACCTACTAGATCCATGTACATACATTGAGCAATGTTCATATGTATGGACATCGTAAATGCAGACGGGTCAGGAGAGCTGTCAAATGCTCTTTAAAGGGACAGGTTGTATGATATTTTAGGATCCCACACCGCTCATGTGATAGAGTCCTGTTTGAATGAAGCAGTGGTTGCACATACTACTTACTGTGTAAGGCCTCCTTAGATTGGGGCCCTCATAAGGATAATCTAATGGGCCATACCATTCTGATGAATATAGAGCAGGTCCATTCCTGGCCTGTGGAATTGCCCGTAGAGGTAAGTACATCACAGAAGACACTTGGATGTCATTTTGAGTGTCAATCTAGTGCACTCTGTAGAAAAATTGCCTCTCCCCCAGATGGTGAGGCACGGGGCCTAAGGGAATGCCAAGTGCTGTACTTTGCTGTCGCCATCAGTTCTATAGACTTTGACTCTGACAGCAATCCTCTTGTCCCACCATGAGGAACTGTGTTAGAGACAATGCTCTAGTCATTGTGCCAGTTCCTTGGGGACCTGCTCTAGTCATTTCCAGTCCATTTCCATTTCTAGTCCATTTCCAGTTCCAAATGTAAAGCACCATGGAATTAATGGTGCTATATAAATAAACAATAATAATAATAGTCATTGTACCAGTTCCTTGAGGACCTGCTCTAGTCATTGAGCCAGTTCCTTGAGGACCTGCCCTAGTTATTGCGCTAGTTCCTTGGAGACCTGCTCTAGTCATTGGGCTAGTTCCTTGGAGACCTGCTCTAGTCATTGGGCCAGTTCCTTGGGGACCTGCTCTAGTCATTGGACCAGTTCCTTGAGGACCTGCTCTAGACATTGGGCCAGTTCCTTGGAGACCAGCTCTAGTCATTGGGCCAGTTCCTTGGAGACCTGCTCTAGTCATTGGGCCAGTTCCTTGGAGACCTGCTCTAGTCATTGGGCTAGTTCCTTGGGGACCTGCTCTAGTCATTGGACCAGTTCCTTGAGGACCTGCTCTAGACATTGGGCCAGTTCCTTGGAGACCAGCTCTAGTCATTGGGCCAGTTCCTTGGGGACCTGCTCTAGTCATTGGGCCAGTTCCTTGGGGACCTGCTCTAGTCATTGGGCCAGTTCCTTGGGGACCTGCTCTAGTCATTGGGCCAGTTCCTTGGGGACCTGCTCTAGTGATTGGGCTAGTTCCTTGGGGACTTGCTCTATTCATTTGGCTAGTTCCTTGAGGACCTGCTCTAGTCATTGGGCCAGTTCCTTGAGTACCTGCTCTAGTCATTGGGCCAGTTCCTTGGGGACCTGCTCTAGTCATTGGGCCAGTTCCTTGGGGACCTGCTCTAGTCATTGGGCCAGTTCCTTGGGGACCTGCTCTAGTCATTGGGCCAGTTCCTTGGGGACCTGCTCTAGTCATTGGGCCAGTTCCTTGGGGACCTGCTCTAGTGATTGGGCTAGTTCCTTGGGGACTTGCTCTATTCATTTGGCTAGTTCCTTGGGGACCTGCTCTAGTCATTGGGCCAGTTCCTTGAGTACCTGCTCTAGTCATTGGGCCAGTTCCTTGAGGACCTGCTCTAGTCATTGGGCCAGTTCCTTGAGGACCTGCTCTAGTCATTGGGCCAGTTCCTTGAGTACCTGCTCTAGTCATTGGGCTAGTTCCTTGGAGACCTGCTCTAGTCATTGGGCCAGTTCCTTGGGGACCTGCTCTAGTCATTGGGCCAGTTCCTTGAGGACCTGCTCTAGACATTGGGCCAGTTCCTTGGAGACCAGCTCTAGTCATTGGGCCAGTTCCTTGGAGACCTGCTCTAGTCATTGGGCCAGTTCCTTGGAGACCTGCTCTAGTCATTGGGCTAGTTCCTTGGGGACCTGCTCTAGTCATTGGACCAGTTCCTTGAGGACCTGCTCTAGACATTGGGCCAGTTCCTTGGAGACCAGCTCTAGTCATTGGGCCAGTTCCTTGGGGACCTGCTCTAGTCATTGGGCCAGTTCCTTGGGGACCTGCTCTAGTGATTGGGCTAGTTCCTTGGGGACTTGCTCTATTCATTTGGCTAGTTCCTTGGGGACCTGCTCTAGTCATTGGGCCAGTTCCTTAGGGACCTGCTCTAGTCATTGGACTAGTTTCTTGAGGACCTGCTCTAGTCATTGGGCCAGTTCCTTGGAGACCTGCTCTAGTCATTGGGCCAGTTCCTTGAGGACCTGCTCTAGTCATTGGGCCAGTTCCTTGGGGACCTGCTCTAGTCATTGGGCCAGTTCCTTGAGTACCTGCTCTAGTCATTGGGCCAGTTCCTTGAGGACCTGCTCTAGTCATTGGGCCAGTTCCTTGGGGACCTGCTCTAGTCATTGGGCTAGTTCCTTGGAGACCTGCTCTAGTCATTGGGCCAGTTCCTTGAGGACCTGCTCTAGTCATTGGGCCAGTTCCTTGAGGACCTGCTCTAGTCATCGGGCCAGTTCCTTGGGGACCTGCTCTAGTCATTGGGCCAGTTCCTTAGGGACCTGCTCTAGTCATTGGACTAGTTTCTTGAGGACCTGCTCTAGTCATTGGGCCAGTTCCTTGGAGACCTGCTCTAGTCATTGGGCCAGTTCCTTGGGGACCTGCTCTAGTCATTGGGCCAGTTCCTTGGGGACCTGCTCTAGTCATTGGGCCAGTTCCTTGGGGACCTGCTCTAGTCATTGGGCTAGTTCCTTGAGGACCTGCTCTAGTCATTGGGCCAGTTCCTTGAGGACCTGCTGTAGTCATTGGGCCAGTTCCTTGAGGACCTGCTCTAGTCATTGGTCCAGTTCCTTGAGGACCTGCTCTAGTCATTGGTCCAGTTCCTTGAGGACCTGCTCTAGTCATTGGGCCAGTTTCTTGGGGACCTGCTCTAGTCATTCTGAGGCCACAGTGATCAGCTATTTACCCCTTATATTCTGGATTGGGTATACACATTATTTGTATTTCATTGTCTATGAAAGTATCCTGTTCTTCTGTGTGCAGAGACCTTTGCAGTCTATTACATTTTTAAGAATTTCAAAGATTTTTTTTATTTTTATTTTTTTTTCCATATTTGCTATATTTTACTTTTTTCATAAATATAACACTGCTGATTTATTCCCCTTAAATATGGAAAGGCATGGGCATGAAAAAAAACCAATTCTTTACAATGATGTATAAGATAAAGTAAGTCCTGTTCTGATGACACATTGCCTTTATGCCTGTGCCTATTCTTTCCAGCATCGTGTGGTTCCTGTGTCGAGTCTTTCATCACGGAGTATCCATGCATGGAATGGATGGAGGAAATAGAGCATCATGCCACTGCTTTGTCTTTTGAGGAATATTCATCAAAAGCAAAGTGCATTAAATGGCGATGTAACTGTAGCCTACATCTCTATTATCTGTAAGGATCTGCGTGCAGCGTATACCCGCCTGACGTGCTAGATGTGGAATGAGTAAGATCAGGGCCTATACTGAGTGCTTGCGACATGATTCATTACATGGGAGCGCTGCTCTGAAGGCTGAAGCCGATTTAAAAGACCATCAAATATGTATTCTAATCAATGATGAACCGTCAGAGAACATAAAAGCTGGAAAG
This sequence comes from Leptodactylus fuscus, assembly GCF_031893055.1. NCBI lineage: Eukaryota > Metazoa > Chordata > Amphibia > Anura > Leptodactylidae > Leptodactylus > Leptodactylus fuscus. The sequence continues at coordinate 73,728,417 of NC_134275.1, forward strand.
CAAATGTATTATGTAGTCTGTTGTGGGGGGTATAGTAACTGAGGTTGGCAGCTAGTCTTAACATTTGGAAAGGTTGCCTTAAAAATCCAAGCTGTGCCATGCTGCGTTCTGGCGTGTCTGGTGCAATCTGGCCATAGACATGGAATGATTCTCAACATGTCTGTTCAGTACATTGTAAATTGATATTTGGCTCTAGGTTTTGTAACTTTTAAATATTCTGATGTTTCCTCCTTTTTCTTTGCAGTACACAGTGTGGAATTTTATCCCCAAAAACCTCTTCGAGCAGTTTAGAAGAATTGCAAATTTTTATTTTCTCATCATTTTTTTGGTTCAGGTACGTTATGAGTTTACAGTTTTATTCTTTTTATTGTTATAGGGGTCCATAGGGTAGGGGATCACATGCAGATCAGTGGAGTTCAACCGTTCAGGCCCCTGATGTCCAGAACGGGGGATGAAGTAGATCGATGGGAGTGTTGGAGATAACCAAGCGCTGTACTTCAGCTTTCTCCTGTACCCCCTTTGAAATGAATGGAACGTACTGTGTGTTTCTCCGTCCGAAATGGGGGACGTTTACGTTCCCTGATTAGTGAAGGTCTGAGTATAAACCCACACTCCCCCCCCGTAGACCAGTGATGGCAAACCTTTTTGAGACCAAGTGCCCAAACTGCAAACCAAAACCCAATAAATTATCGCAGAGTGGCAACACAGCAATTTAACCATAAAACTCTGTGGATCCACAATTGCGGACAATTATGGAGCCACAAATGACAGTCGTGTGACTGGGACTGTACAGAGATTGTACTGAAAGATAAAGGTCTCTGCATTTTTTTTCTTTTGATCAATTAATGTTCACTATTTACATTACATAGGATCTGTTTTATAGTGACCGCGCAATGTTATTACGGCATGTACTAATATCATGTCTGCTATAAAACAGATACTGTGTGATGTAAGTAGTGAGGGGACCCCACACAGTACAATCTGCCCCACTGTGGCCTCCACACACAGTACGATCTGCCCCGCAGTGGCCCACACACACAGTACCATCAGCCCCATAGTGGCACCCACACATAGTACAATCTGCCCCGAAGTGGCCCCCAAACACAGTACATTCTGCCCTGCAGTGGCCCCCACACACGGTACAATCTACCCCACAGTGGCCCCCACACAGGATTATACTCCACAGTAGATCCCCTCCCCAGACAGCATAAATGGTCCACAGTAGCCCCCTCCCCAGACAGTACACAAAAATAAATATACTTACCTGAAGAGCTGCCGGGCATCCTCTCTTCTGTTCACTGCGCGCGCTGATGACTTACGTCATAACATCCGCGCCGGTGCAGAGGTCACAGTCTGTAGCCAGTGTAGGCCGCGTGGTACGATGTGCATTTGCGCAACCAGCTGAAGGCAGCGATCACTCCTGTACCGGATTCCCCATTAGTGAGCGATCAGGGCGACCGCACGCGTGCCATTGGTTCGCCATCACTGCCTTAGACTAAGACCACTTGTCCTGAGATTAAATTTTGGCAGATTCTCCACTTGTAGAATAAATCTGAGGCGTTAGATCTGAGCTCTAGCTGGATGAGGGCTAGGCTCTTAATCCTGGTTCACATCTGCGCTCGTGTTTACGTTCGGGGAGTCCGCTTTGGGGCCCCCGCCCAAACGGAAACCTATCCGTAGAAAAAAAGAAAGCGGTTACCTAAGGAAACCCATGGACCCCATAGACTATAATGGAGTCCATGTGCTTTCCACTCGGTTTCTGCTTTTCTCTCAACATATTTTATACGGATAGAGGAACGGAATGGCTCGGACGCAGATGTGAACCAGGCCTTAGTAATGTATATGCGGACTTCTCATATCTTACACCTGTCTTAGGCACTGTAATGGCGTAAATCCTGGTGCGTACATTTTCACTGACCTGCTAATCCTAAATAATTTACTGTAATTCTCAGGTGTGAAAAATCATCACACAAGCCTCCTGTTCTTGGGTTTATTAGGGAATGCGGCAACTGATTGAAATGTATGGAAAATGTCCTGTACTACTGAATCCTGTATATATTCTGTATAATTGCTTGCTCTGTAGATCATCGGGGTACCAGATGCGAACCCCCCACTGACCTCATTATAACTGGTCTTATTGGCACGTCGTATAAGACAATGATGGGAGAAGTCCTGAAGTGTATCGCGTCTTCTCTATGTGAATTAATGTAGTGTTCGTTGCAAGCCACTTATTAATCTTCGCGCTTGCACTAGAACACTGACAACTCATTTCTGGATTTGGCAGACGCTGACTTCACACTTTACTTTATGGCCTACATAAAACATTGCTAATTTAGCCAATATTTTCGTACTAGGTGTTTTCTTTAAGCTTCTGTGGTACATGGACTAAGTAAATATTAGACATTCGCAGACTTTGTTGCAGAATTTATGGTTAATAATAACATTCGTTATTTGTATCGCCAACGTATTCCAAAGCAAGGTCGGTTGGACTTTTATTAGAGGGTTGTCCGGCTGCAAAAATTTGTTTTTCATACAGATGACGGACTACTGAATTAACCATCTGATTGCTGGAGCCACCGGCAACTTGAGAACTTGCTCTGTCAGTCCCACAGAAGTTAATAGAGAGGGGTCTCATGCACTCTATTAGCTCAGAGGATACAGGGGCCCTGTTTCTGTAGTCGCGGAGTGTCAAAGTGGTCGGCCATCTGTAATCGGACACTTATTTCCAACTCTATGGACAGGGGATAAATGGTAGCAGATCAGTCCTTACAGCTAACAGCACTTTGGGGTACTTGTAGCCTGGGCAGTGATAGTTTCCATGTACTGATCTATGTACGGGTCATATTCGTGAAAAGCCAGCAGAACACACGTAAGAAACACTATTGTCCAGGTACAGAAAAGGTCACCGGTTCCTGTTTGTCTCGCTTTACATCTTGTTGTGCCTGCAAGAGTCTCTAATCTAGATGGGTGTACAATGGTGAATTGCTGACATTTTTGGTATACAATTTACCTGACTTCTGGGTCAGACAGATTTACGACAGGCAGGGGCAAGATTTAATCTTCAGTACCTGTCAGCCAAACACTTCTTCATCAGACAGCTATTCCCCCGGATTACCCATACACATGCACACTTGGGTTTGGTAGGCTGAGCATGCAAGTGATTGAGGAGGGGTATAAGCCAATGTTAAACACCTCGGGTGGATTATCTCCCAGTCATGTCAAAATTTAGCGTACCCAGTCTAATACGTTGACTAGGAGGCAAGCATATACGTGCGTATTTGAAGCCATATAATGGATGTCCATTGAGTAAATTTTTGCCGTTTCAGATCATTCTTTGTTATACATTATCCTATGTGTAATATCATACCACGCCAAAGAAAAGTGTTCCGTCTAAAAATTATGGGACAGATTTCCATTTGTAGCAGTTAATGGAGTTCCAAAGACTTTAATTAAAGGGGTTTTCCATCTTATAAAGACTTCTGGCTCGGGAGATTAAATTTCTACATCTTTGGTTTAGCCGCACTTTTCCTTCACTTTTGACTTTTGCCTCAATTCCTCTTCCATTTTACGCTAGCCTCCTATGCTGGAAAACCAAAATGGCTTTTCTCCGCAGCAACAGGAGGTAGAATTTGGCGCCAATTTAAGGTAGAATCCACCTCCATAGTCAACGCTAACACTTAGCTACTCCTTTCCTCGACAGTGAAGGAAACAGCAGCATAAACTCTTTCATGTATCTTAGTGATACGACACTACATTATAATATGGAAATAATCCTTTTAGGCTAAGGCCACACCTAGTGAATCGCTGGAATTAATGTCAGCGGTTTTGAAACTGCAGCTTTTCCGCCGCAGATTTTTTTCTGCAATGTGTATGGGATTAGTCAGTATCCCATCCACTTTGCAGACTCTGTGTTTCTACCGTTTTCCCAACAAGGGCCCTTGCCTAAGACTTGGTGTAAGAGTTTTGTAAATGTCTATTACAGCCCTCTCTGTCTAGTTTTTTTGGCAGTGGCCTGTGAATGTGGTAATGTTTTTGTTTGCTCTTTGTCTCTCTGCTTGTGTAATCCTCTAGAATAATGACATTGTTGTCCTCTTCTCCATAGGCGATTGTTGATACACCAACAAGCCCGGTGACAAGTGGCCTTCCTCTTTTCTTTGTCATCACAGTTACCGCCATCAAACAGGTAAGGAGCTGGAAAAAAGTCAGTAAGCCGCAAGCAATGGTCACTGTACATTGTGGAGGCTATATGGGAATTACCGTATATACTCGAGTATAAACCGTTTTTGTGCTGAAAAAGTGCGCCTCGGCTTATACTTGGGTCAATACGGTAATTGAAAATGTCGCATGACTGGTCCGCAGTGAAAGACGTCTGGGGCATTATCATACAGGCCCAAAGCCTTATGGTAGCAGTAGCAGCCTCTTGCCATACAGGCCCAAAGCCTGTGCTAGCAGTAACAGGCTATTACTGCTACCACAGGCTTTGGGCCTATATGGTAATATCCCTGACCACGTGACATCTGAGATAATACCATATAGGCCTGAAGCCGGCTAGGATTAACATGAGCACAAACAGAATGTCATGCATTTTCCCCCCTCGGCTTATACTCAAGTCTATAAGTTTTCCCCATTTTTTGTGGTAAAATTAGGGTCGGCTTATATTCGGGTCGACTTATACTCGAGTATATACGGTAACTCCGAAACAGTCATTAAATAGTTAATTGCTACATCAAAACCAGGGCCCTCAGGTACGCTGATACATTTCATTTTTAGGATACCTGCCCACAGGCAGATTTTTTTTTTTTTTCTTTTGCTTTATTTGTGTGATCAGATTTTGCAGCTTATTCATTGCAGATTTGAAGCAAAATCTTTATACATGGAGTTTCACTGTGATTTCAACCCCCATATGTTAAACGGATTGGGGGTCTATGAAATTAGTTGGTGCTCCATATAGTAAAATCTCTGGCGTATTTATTCTGTTTCCCCTTGAAAAATGGTTACTTTGCTGGCAGGGGTATAAGTAAAGACACGCAGGACCTGGTGCACAACTTTTTGCAACGATCAGCCAAATGTCTACGCTTCCCTTTGCTTCTCTATCCGGGTCTGACCGCCATGAAGAGTTGTTCACAACATGTCTATACACACAAGCTTCCAATTATTCCCATCCTCTGTCTGTGCCCTCACATTTCGTTCCACAACCTCCTGCACACAATCCCTCCTTGACTACATGTTGCTCGCCAATTGCAGTTTTACACTGAAAGGTGTTTTTTCCCCCCCTTTCTGACAGTTGCAGGCTGTGTATCATAAATCTCATCCCTCCAGCTCATCAGAGGGAAGGGGTAAAAGATTCGTGATACACAGATGATGCTTTCCAGCAATGTCTCTGATATTGGGTCGAGTCCTAGAATCTGTGTCCTTCTATAAGACCTATTCATTGTATTTTTTGCATTAGGGCTATGAGGACTGGCTTCGACATCGAGCAGACAATGAAGTCAATAAGAGCACAGTGTACATTATTGAAAATTCTAAGCGTGTCAAGAAGGAGAGCGAGAAGATTAAGGTATTTATTACTGTAGTGCAGTAGTCTAGTCCAGATGCAGATATCAGAATCCTAATATGGACCTACTTGTGTCTGCAGTCAGTATATGATGCTATAAAATCGTTTTAGTCTCGCATCAGGAGAACCTGACGGGTGTGCAAAGCTTTCTACATCTTGAATTATTCGAAGGAAGATGTAAAAGTACCCACATGTAAAGCGAAATTTCCACATAGTTCCGAATTGGCCTTCAGTATCAGATCAGAGGGTGTCTCACTCTTGTTGGGACCCACACCGAACAGCTCTTTGAAGAGGACAGATGAATGCCACAGCTTTTTCACTGTTTCCAAGCACACTGCCATAAACATGTATAGCGTTTGTGCATGAACTGTATACAGGTCAGGTGATCAATGAGCATGACCTTCCTGGCCACTTTGAACAGCTGATCAGTGGGGGTGCCAGTGCTAAATCCTGCTGATCTGATTATGATCTGTTTTACCAAGTACAGAGCAATTCACATTTACATTTATGGCTTAAAATATATGGGATGCGAGGATTGTGAGCCAGAAGAGGATCCAGCAGGAAGGAGAAGGAGAAGTCCTTCCCTTTATATACTCTCCATTCCTTTTGAATACTCTTCTGGCTTCACCCAAAACTGATACAATAATTGCAGATGTGATTACAGCCTAAGAGAATAATAAAAGCGATAGTCATAAGAGCAGGGATTTTTGTGACAGTAATCCCATTAATGAACTTTATAGAGCCAGCTCCCCTGTAGCCTTAAATGGGGGTATGATTTAGGGATCAGAACTCAAGGCGAAGTGATCAAACTACACAGTCATATAGGTCAGCTGTATTCAGCCTCAAACGAAGAAGGGAGAGTAGGAGGTTGCTGTAGCTAGTTTATTGATTTATTGCCTCATTCTATGTACTGGTAGCCTCTTATCTACAACCCAGCATTGCTAAAAGAATACAGAGTAGCAGGGTGTAGCAGCAACAATTATGTGAGTGTCTTTACTAGTAGCCCTGTTCCTATTCCTCCTCTCTTCATGGAATAATATGGAGAAAGTCTGAAGAGTGAAGAAGAAAACCTATTTCTTAAATAAGATATATTACAAAGTTTCTTGTACCGGTGCACGTCTTTTAGAACTTGTGGTAGACTTTAAAAAGAACCGTAAAAAATTGTCTCTGGTTATCTTTGCAACCCGCCAGGTTCTCTGGGATCTGTAAGCAGTTGCTAGTTTAACCCTTCCCCGACCGATCACCGATGCTCCTGCTTATTCCTTGTCATTTTCAAGGCAGAGACTCTTTAAGTTTAAAATGAAACTGAAAAATCTCTAAGTTACAGAACAATATTGAACATCATTGTAAGGATGTATTTTTTTTTTTCTCGGTTTGCCCTTTGTTTAATAATGTATTTCATGTTCATGTATTATTCAGCATTGAATCAGAATTCCTATGCTTGGAGCATAACTGGCTATAAAATTCTGAACAGGCAATTTTCTGCTGTCAGATTCCTAATGTCAGTTTTGCTTTGGGGATACGAGTCTTCAAGAAACTTCGATTAACTTCGCTCCCCCCCCATGACACATTAAAGTGTGACACTACTGTATAAAATAGGCTTAGCTGCAGTAAAGCCGCTTTACGTTCGCTAGACAATACTTGGTCATTTCAAAGGCTTAAAAGTGAACTACTTAAAATCTGTCTTTGCTGATGGACCCTTGAAGAGATGTCCTCATATAATCCACTAGTCGCCTATAAATATAGCCTTAGGCTAGCTTAAATGAACACTAAAATCTACAAATAAAAAATTCAAGAAAGCTAGAATATTTACCCCCGCTGTTTCAGTCTGCAGGATCGCCTATGTGTTCTTGAGATTGTCTTGTAGAAATACATTCGAGAACACTGAAGATTATCTTGAGCTGAAATACTCCATCTTGGCTGGATTCTGCTTAAAGGGAGTCTGTCCCCTGAACACAGTATATCCACCCAGCCCTGCAAATATATAGATTAGTGTCACCTGACACAAGTGGGGGTTACCCCTGTGAATAGGTCACTCCATTGACGAGTATCTTTGGTTTTGTCAATATGCAAATTATCTCTTTGGAGCAATGAGGGGGTTGTCAATGACCTCTTTGGGAAATGGCAACACTTTCTTTGCTCCAAGCTTCTAATTTGCATTTTTTAAATGTCGGTCAGTGCTATTAATGGGTTGATAAATACACCCATATACCTTTTAGCCGTGTTTTGAGTGTTTTCTGGGTGTCTATAGGAGCTCCTGGTGTCTTCTGCATTTGTTTATTTAATTAATCTTCCTCCTTCCCTCCGTCCTTCCTTCTTCTCTCTCTCTCTCCCTCCCTCCTTCCTTATTCTCACTCTCCATCCCTACTTCCTTCTTCTCTCCCTCCCTATGTCTCTTGCTATCTCGCCCTTTGCTACCTACTCAGCTCAATTATGTTTTCATTCCATTACAGGTTGGCGACATAGTAGAAGTGAGAGACAACGAGACCTTCCCATGTGACCTTATCCTGCTGTCCTCCAGCTTTGAAGATGGTACCTGCACTGTTACTACAGCAAGTCTTGATGGGGAGTCTAACTTCAAGGTACTGATGCTACATTGCAGCAACAGAACTTGACATATAGGGATTTTCCGTGCAAAAATGGTTTGATTGAAAAAAAAAAAAATTGTGTTAGTGCTAATAATGGGTTAATAAATGCACCCATATACCTTTAGCTTTGTTTTGAGTGATGTCTGGGTGTCTCTGGGAGCTCCTGGTATCTTCTGCATTTGTTTATTTGGTTTACTTTCCTGCTATGCAACTTCCACAGTAACTCCCTCTCACCTTATACTAGAGTCATTACGGTAATTTTCTGCTAGCAGGCCAGGAACGCAGACCCCGCCCCCCCCCCCCCCCCCCCCCCCCACTGCTCCATCACACGCCGGGTGACGTGGCCACGTAAGCTCAGGCCCACACCCGGCGTGTGTCTGCTGCCTGGCGTGCTAGCAGAAGTACCGTAAGTACTTCTGCAGACTGAACTGTACTGCATCGCCATGCTCCTGGCAGTAGCGTGGCAATGCTGCGTCCCCGGCACCCACCCCGGTGTCTGTATGCCGGGTCCGGATGCCGGGTCTGTAAGGGCCTGTTCACACATGCTGATGTGTTCCATCCGTAAGGAGTCCGCATGAGGACCCTCCCGGACAAATGCAAGTGCAAGCGCTTTGCAGTTCAAGCACACGGGCCCCATAGATTATAATTGGTTCCGTGGGCTTGCCGCGCACTGCCCGCAAACATTCCGGCCGTTTTAATTTTTGAAATTTTCCAGTAGCTGCTGTATTTCCCCCTTTGGCTTATACTCGAGTCAATAAGTTTTCCCAGTTTTTTGTGGTAAAATTAGGGGTCTCGGCTTATATTCGGGTCGGCTTATAGTCGAGTATATATAGTAGTTTTTGGGGTCAATGTCTGGGTTGCATTGCAAATGGAGAATAAGTACTGTTTTTAAAGAAGACCTTTGATGTCCTCAGGGACACACGGTTTTATATGCCGCTAGAAAGCCAATGGAGTACTGAATTCAGTGCACTGTTGGCTTTCCCGTTACGTGCCCCGGGGACTGGAGATATTGGTACCGTTATAACGGCACTGATATCTGCCCACTGTACTGTGACAGTCTAGCCCTGTACTGTCAGAGGGGGGGTGTTCCTTATTGCCCAGTGATGACGCTAAGCTGAGGAACGTAGTCCTGAGACTAGACTAGTACTGAGGGTCACCAATATCTCGAACCCCTGGGCACATAACTAGAAAGCGCACTGAATTCGGCGCACTGTCAGCTTTCTAGCGGTATGTGAAAACGCATGTTCCTGAGCACGTGAAATCTCCTCTTTACCAAAATTTTAGGGACGGTTCAAAATTTCTTCTTTGGGAATTTGAAGCTAATTTTGAAAATCTGCTCCAAAATCTGCCTACTATTCATTATAATGGGAACTTCGGACCGAACCCCCGTGAAGAACAAGCAGTTACTTTATGCTGTTACTTTTCGCTAACATCAAAAAAAATGTGCCTGTGCTTCCCATTGAAAGGTTTCAAGATTTACAGTGGAATTTGGAGCCGATTTTGAGTCAGAATGTGCTCCAAATTCCCATGTAAATGTACCAATACCTGCAATTGTTTAACACCCAATTGTTCTGATGCGGCTTTAACCACACTGTCTGATCACGTCCTAATGCTTTCTCTTATTCTATGATGCATAAATCTGCAAAAACCTGCACAAAACTGGATTGAGACCTGCGCTATAGAAAGCATCCTTAAGCTACATAATCATCTGAGAGCACATAGCAATTTCTGTTTTCTTGCCAAGGGCTCTTAGCTCCAGCAACTAAAAGGTCAGCGAGTTACCAAGCAACTCACTTGTGTCCAGTTCATGAGTCCTGCAGCTCGCTTGTGTCTGCAGAACGGTACATTGCAGCCCTCCATGGCAGTAACCTGACTAGCGATGGCACATTTGGAAAAAAAAAAAAAAAAAAAACTTGGCAACCGTAATAATTTGGATCTGCAGACGGCTCTATAAATAGCATAGAAGCTTCGTGTTTGATTCTAGCAGCGTTTCCATCGATAATGTGGACGCGGTCATTCTAAATTTAGGCCGTAAAATTCCAAGGTTCGCGGGTATTACGGACATATTGGATTTTTTACATGCTCTTACTGATATTTTTTTTTGCAGACCTATTTTGCAGTACGGGAAACATGTGGTTTGCGCAGTGTTGAAGCAATGGACAGTCTCTCAGCCACTATTGAATGTGAACAGCCCCAGCCTGACCTTTACAAGTAAGTTTTTGTTACGAGGATGTCTGATACACAAGTCTGATCCCCGCTCATCTGATATTGATGAAATATCCTAAGGATAGGTCATCAATATTTAAAGGGACTCCTGTCCGCCAGCAGCTTGCAGACTACCGGAATAGATCATCTGTGTGGGGTCCGGGTGTTGGACACCACCAGATCACATGCTGAAGACCTATCCTGTGGATAGGTAGGTCACCAGTATGAAAATTTGATTTGGGGCCAGAAAAACCCTCTAAGATAGGTCATCAATTTTACATCAGTGGAGGTCCAACTGGGAAGACATGCAGATCAGCTGCACTGCTCAATCTCTGTACTTTTAGTAGCAGTTATGGGTACTTCAATGATGCCACATTAAATGTATGGGGCACCTCTGCAGTACTCGCCTCTACAGTACTCGCCTCTACAGTACTCGCCTCTACAGTACTCGCCTCTACAGTACTCACCTCTACAGTACTCGCCTCTACAGTACTCACCTCTACAGTACTCACCTCTACAGTACTCACCTCTACAGTACTCGCCTCTACAGTACTCGCCTCTACAGTACTCGCCTCTACCGTACTCACCTCTACAGTACTCACCTCTACAGTACTCTTAACTGCAACTACTAAAAGTATGTTGAGCAGCACAGTGCCCAGCGTGCATGTAAACAATTTTGAGACCTGTACGCTTCAGGAAACAGCTGATCTGTCAGGGCTAGATCACACTGAGTTTTTTGGCAGTGGATTTTGACGCGGAATCTGACTCAAAATCCGCCTGCCAAAATGGCTCCTATTGACTTCAGTGGAAGTTGCTTGCTTCTTTTTTCCGCTAGCTAGTAGCGGAAAAAAGAAACAAGACAATCTATCTTGCCGTGACTCCCTCCCAATAAGGCCCATTCCCTCGGGCCTAATCCAGAGCGGAATACCGTGACGGGATACAAGTGCACTGCATCGACATCCCGTCGCGGCTAGCCGCACGTTATGTTCACACGTGGAATCTATTTTCCGTCTTGTGAACATACCCTTAGTGTTCCAAGAGTTGGAACCCGCTGATCTAAATTGATGGCCTTTCTGATTGGGAGCCAGAGGAAAAATTCCAGCAATGCTAGACACTATGCAGCGGCATCTATTAGAGGATGCAAAGAACTGGAGGTGGCGAGAGGTCCGCTTTATTACGCACATATTCCCAAATTAATCCTACTTTTTCAAAGAATCTTTACACTGTGAATTCAATGAATAGAGCATTGGTTACTCACAGCGGGGGTGCGGATCGATTTTTAGTCTCCCCTTCTCCTGATCACTGGCCCTCAGCGAAATGACGCTTATGTGTGCAAAGGGGCTGTGTCTGAAATGGGACGGCTTATTAATATCAGATTGGTGATCTCTAATTCTAGCCGTGGCCTATCAGATGCACAGTGTACAGAGCCAGAAGGACCCGAATATCAGCTGATCAGTGGGGGTACCCTGTGTCTAACCTTCACCCATTGGATGCTAAAAGGATCGATCATCAGTATCTAAATCCCAGAATACCACTTTTAATACAACATTTATTTCCCCATATTTTTGTTGGTGCTGGCTTCTATTTTAATGCTGAATCATTAGTCATGAAGATTTTTTTTGCCAGACTGTAGCCTCCAGCAGTTAATTAAGGATCCTGTCTTAATTAAAATAACTCCAGCATTCAATTAAAGTGTTTCGGGGATTTTTAATTACACAATCTTCTGATTTTCTGACAGTTTCAAGTGCAGGGTTTCCAGGCTTTGCTGCCGCTTCAGACACGTGATGAATTGTTTCTACAAGGTCACACACTTTACTGCAAGTAGCAAAATAATCCTCATTGTGTGTAATCCCACAGCCCCGGGTAAACGGATCGTCACGTGTTGTCCCCAAATTGTGCCTATCCCCACACTGTAAAACTCTGTTTACACTGCCAATAATGTTATATAGTTCAGTATAATACACGTTTGCACAAATTATTTGCTTGAAGGGGTTAACCGGTGCTGTGAAGTGAAGTGTAATATTAGATCTGACTCTCAAACGCCACTGCATCTTCAAACAGCTGATCAGCAGGGGTGCTGAGAGCCAGAGCCACATTGATCTAGTATAGATGGCCTATGTAAAGGTCAGACAGTGCCTCTAAAGCTCCATATGACAAATATGAAAATGTAGAATTGCATCAAGAACTTTTACATTTAAAAGGGTTTTCTGGAATTTTGGGGAATGTTTACACTGAGGAATTTGGCACTGAATTCGAGGCGGATTCCGCCTCAAAATCAGCACCAAATTCCGCCTAAAACCAGCCTCTATTCATGGCAATGGGAGTCAAATGCTGATTTTCTGGGGGGGGGGAGGGGAAAAATAAGCATCATGCATGATCTTCAGGCAGAAATGAATGGGGGAAGGGGGGTAGAAAATAACACCTGGTAGACGAGGATTTTGACGCGGAATTTGTACAAACCCTTTAATGAGAAGTGATATCAGGCCAGCATAGCCGAGGCATTCACAGTGAATTGCACATAGCATAATACACTGGATGTTAAGCTAGTACACAGCAGTATTATAGACACAACTACCAGACAGGGCCCAGTACAACAAATAAATCACTATGTGGACCTGAAACCTCGCCCATGAGAACTATACCGCAACGTGTGCGCCTTACAGCTCCCGTGACATATAGAGCTACAGTCAGGGAGGGGTAAAGTGACAAAATGCAGTTCTCTTGTATTGCAGCAGGTCGGTATGTGGGATCCGTAATGATTCAGATTTCAGACTATAAAGACCCATGTTTTAATAGTGGATGTCATGAGATAATTCCATGTTTTGTTTTTTCCTTACTCTTTCTCCAGGTTTGTTGGACGGATGAATATATACACTAATCAGGAAGTCAAAGCAAGGTATAGGCCTTCGTGTAGCCAGGCTGAGTCTATAGTGACCATGATATTATAATATATATATATATATATTTATTTATTTTTTTATTATTATAACAATTATTGCAAAATAATAAATTACATTATCAATTACTATGAAGGATAAGTAACACTTTGATTTGTTTCCTTCAGCAATGTGTTGGGCAGTTGTGAATGTCATAGTCTACATACCTCCCCCTCAGCAGTCACAGCCACACATTGTAATTCTAGCTATTAATGACACTGCTGACACTGACAGCGCTGACACATGACTTTGGTGCTCTTACAGGGCTTTCTCACTAACTACCTGTTCACTGATTTGCGCCAGATGATATGAAAACCTTCATTCCATAAGATCACACATAGAATATAAAAAATCTCTAATGTGGTCTCTAATTGTTAGCTTATGTACGGTTAGAGATAGGGGGTTGATCCACTAGCAACTTTTTTTTTTTTTTTTAAATAGATTATGAGCCCCATATAGGGATCACAATGTACATTTTTTTCCTATCAGTATGTTTTTGTAGAATGGGAGTAAATCCACGCAAACACGGGGAGAACATACAAACTCCTTGCAGATGTTGTTCCTGGCAGGATTTGAACCCAGGACTGCAAGGCTGCAGTGCTAACCACTGAGCCACCGTGTTGCCCCTTCCACTAGCAACATTTATCCAATGTCCACAGTATAGGGATCTGTCCGCTGGGACCCTCAGGGATTACTAATATCGTAGTCCTCAAAGTAAATGAATCTGTAGCATGATCATCCATTCACTTCTGTGAGTTTGATGGAGGTAGGTACTTCTCGATCAATCCCACAAAAGTGAATGGAGTGGTGTGTTCGAGTGTGTAATACCCCTCTGGTCACACTCAAGACTTTGGGATCCCTGTTCTTGTGATCGCAGGGGTTCTCATATGCCAGATCCCCATGGATCAGACATTGGTTCACTCTCTGGTAGATATGTGATAATGATGTCAGTAGAAAATCCCCTCCAAGTTGCCCAAAGATGAGGGACCCCCCCTATCCCCCCCCCCCGCACCCAACATTTGTGTCACCATTTCTTATTCCGTGTTTTTTTTTTGTTGTTGTTGTTTTTTTTATACAAAGTCTTGCAGTACATGAGCACAGTGTATTTTCTGTATCACTGAGCCCTTGTCATTTACCTTCATTTAGATCTTTGGGTCCTGAAAATTTGCTGCTGAAAGGAGCGACGTTAAAAAACACAAAGGAAATCTATGGTGAATATAAGAATTTTTCTCCATTGTATATTCTGCTAATTTAACGACAAGTTATTTTGTTAGTTCATTTCTTATGCTTATGATCATGTTTCCATGAATTGTTCCAATGAACTGTTTGCTCGAAAGCAACAGATGGGGACAAAGGAGAAGATTCGACTCCAGTCTTCATATTCCCTGGGCTGGCGGAGTGTGTGCCTCATGTATGGTGATGTGTAAATGATGCTCACCCACATGTCTTTTCTGTAGTTTGTGAGCCCCATATAGAGCTCACAATGTACATTTTTCCCCATCGGTGAGTCTTTGGAGTATGGGAGGAAATCCACGCAAACATGGGGGGAGAACATAAAAACTCCTTGCAGATGTTGTCCTTGGCTGGATTCGAACCCAGGACTCCAGCGCTGCAAGGCTGCAGTGTTAACCACTGGACCTCTGTGTTGCCCCATCTTTTCTCCATTGTGAACCCTACTCCTTGATTTTGATTGAAGGTTCCCGCACAGACTGACATCACAGTCTCTACTACGGAATGTGAATGTAGTGTCCCCAACAAAGGGACAACCCTGCACCGCCTGGCCATGCATGGTGCATGTGTGAGACTTTGTTGCAGGAAAGCATGACATCAGCCTGTGCTGGAGCCGTCATTTAAGACAAGTGGGGGGCAGGGGGCAGGGGTTGTTGACTACGAGAAACTTATGACCTCATCTTCTTTCATCCCGCACCAGATGAAATCTGCATGCAAGTATAAAATACAGGACAGCCACATAGAACATGCATTTCCAATATGGGGTTTGTGTCTTTTGAGTGGAGTTCCTTATAACCATAACTGACTCATGTAGCCCAATGGCTGTAAGGAACCATGAAATCTAAAGAAATGTACAGAGAATAAAAAGTATCCCTCCAAAGTCCTGATGTAGTTGTGTCATCTGTATACTCCTGTATATTGTTTATATCAGTTATACAAGCACCTGCCAATATATGCCCTCTTATCTGCTGTGTGCAGCGCCTTGGCCTCTGTTCAGTACTTTGCCTTTTATGTTCTGCAGGTGTTGCGGTATATACTGGCATGGAGACCAAAATGGCTTTGAACTACCAAGGAAAGTCTCAGAAACGCTCGGCGGTGGAGAAGTGAGTCTTAGTATAAACAACACGTTGCTTGAGTTTATAGAAGGTGTTCCCATGTCCGCTGCTGACGTTGTTCTCGCTCGGACAGATAAGCTGTCCTGTGCGTTTCCTGTGAGCACTGACAAGGACAAGGTTATTTCTGCCTCCAAACCTTTCAATACGATCATTAGGGAGACGTCTAAATAAAGGATTTCCCTGCGTCTTATTATGAGCCCAAGGACAAGCAATAAGAATAAGCCATGTGCTCCGTAGGCAGGTTGCTGTGCTTAGGGGGCTCAGGGGCTTTATAGTAATAGTATAATAATGATATAGGATTCATTTAAAGGGGATTTCTACAAGTGGGCTCACTCTGGATTTCCTGTTAAAGATTATGCGTTTCTATTTTGTGGCTCATTGGGGGTCTCTGCAGTCAGAACTAGCAGTGAGTGTACGGATATGGCGTATAGTCCTGAGAAATTAGTGGGAACAGAAAAAGGGGTGATTGGATAAAATTAACCCATGCATTCCAGTATACCACCCCCAAAATGATACAGTTGGCAGGTGTTCCTGAGCAGGAAAGTGGCATTCATGGGCAGGGAGAGGCTAAAATGTCCCAAGAGTTTATTTACTTTGGGAAGATCCTTTTAAGAAGAATATCATGATGGAGGACCGTCACGAGGCTGTGCAAGAACAACCTGGGCCTAGGGTTGAGTGATCGTGTTCGGAAAAGATCGGATTCCGATTGGCGATCGAGAAAATTTCACGATCGCCATCGGAATGCCGAACACGATCTTTTTATGTGGGATCGAGATCGGTGATTTTTACCACAATGCATTGCTTAGCCTTCACACTGAGTATACAATGTATATTCAGTGTGAAGGCTCTGCTGCAGTTCCATAGGAATGAATGGAAGCAGCCGGCACACAGCCTTAACCCCCTGCATGCCGGCTGCCTCCATTCATTCGAATGGAAGGCTAAACTAAATCTCTAGCAGCTACTTACTACTTGCCCTCCTTCTTCTTGCCTCGCTGCCCCGCCTCCCAGGTTAGTGTTTAAAGCGCTAGGTAGGCGGGGCTTGTGGCTTAGGAGAGTGTGTGCGGGTACGTGACGTCTCCCCTCCCAGTACCTGCCCACACTCTCCTAACCTGGCAGGGAGGGGGCAGCGAAGGAAGAAAAGCAGCGTGGAGCGGCAGCGAGGTGAAGAATGAAGGCACAGGGCACAGGACCAGCCATCTCTGGAGGTAAGTGGACACCAGGGGGTAGGATTGCTTTTAAATCCGATCTCTGATTAATAAAAAAATCCCATTGACTTGCATTGGGATCGGAATTGGGATCGAGATCGGGTTCGAATGAAAAATGATCGGAAATCGGATTTTAAAATCGATCCTGAAAAGTCAAGATCGGCTCAACCCTACGTGAGCCTCATTGTGAAGAGAGGAGACGTCACTCTGGGGCCACCTGTAGGTAGCTACCCTGTATTGGAATTCAGCCCCATTAAAGAGCCTTAAAGGGGTTTTCCAGGACTTGCATACTGATAACCTATCCATAGGATAGGTCACCAATATGTAATTGGTGCGTTTGACACTTGGGACGCTCCTGAAGGGTCCATACCTTGAATTCCACTGGATTGCTGCTGTACCATGTGACCGATGATTGTGACCCTCATCACACAGAAAAGGCAACAGAACTTGTAAGTGCCATGACCTCTTTAAACAATGAGGATTCCAGCTATTTGACCCCCATTGATCGAATGTTGATGACCTATCCTAAAGTAAAATGATCAGTGAGCCCCGAGAACCCCTTTATAACAAGACCAGGGAATCGGATGATTTGTTCCACATCAGTATGGAGGAGGATACTGGTTGGCTGAGTAAGGGGTGTCTGTGACGTAGATAGGGAGTCTTACAGGCCGTGCCCTCTCCGGACATATAAGCAGATTAGATCTCCACCAGAAAGCAGAGAATCTTATCTCTAGTGCTACTTGTAGGTAACTTGGTCATGTCTGACTCAGTAAAGAGCCTTGAAACATAAGGGATATGGATACAGGCCAAATCAGAGAAACCCCGCTGAGGACAGCGCTATACGGAAGATTTTGCTTCTTATGAGCTAAAAGAAGCACCAGATGACATTTATTATAAATATATACATATTTATATACAGATTTTCTTTCTGTACAAGTTATGGGAATTGGATTCCTGAAGATGGGGCATGGATCCAGAGATTTAGTATGATTCCCATATTCGGTTAGGAAGCATATTTTATATTAGGAGTCGAGAAGTATTTCTTCCCCTAATATGGGAGAAACAATCCTTCTCCTTATCAGCTATATAACTACTATTTTCCCAGGCAGCATTACCTGCAAGATTCCCTACACAAGCTGTATCTCTGTATGGAGAACTAGAACCTTCCAAGATGACCGTAATCCATGATGGTTCTAGTTCAATGGCTGCAAGAAAAGATCTTGAGACATAAAGATGGATGGATGGATGGGTAGATGGATGGATGGATGGATGGATGGATGGGTAGATGGATGGATGTGTGGGTAGATGGATGGATGGATGGGTGGGTAGATGGATGGGTGGGTGGATGAATGGATGGATGGGTGGATGGATGGATGGGTAGATAGATGGATGGATGGGTAGATGGATGGATGGATAGATGGATGGGTAGATAGATAGATAGATAGATAGATGGATGGGTAGATTACGAGTATTCCGTTCATTTCAAGTGACCCCTCATCCGCAGAATAGGGTATAACTATCTAGACCCAACAGGCGGACTTCCAAAGTTCAGGAGAACATGCTGCATCTAGTCCAATCTAGATTAAAGTTGCTGCATGAATGTTGGTCCTGCCACTCCATTCATGGGGGCTAAATCGGACCCCCATTCTTCCCCTAGGTGGGGTCCCAGCAGTTGAACCACTCTGATCAGACAGGATAATATATGCAGGAGAACTAGAAATTACAGGATTACCGCATTACAATTCTGACTAAAGTACAGTAGTTTCTTATACTGTAGTTATCTCTATAACCTTTATTCAGCAAGTCACTGGTTCCCACAGTGAACTTTTCTCTCACCCTGAGTCCTGATAGTCCCGATAACAGTGAGGTTACAGCTGTCTACATGTCTGCTGCTTACTTACTTCACAAAGACGTTACCCACAAAACCACAAAGTTCTGAATGAGGATCTCTGTATTTCCTTGTCTGCCTCATACATGAAACATTTCAGCCGTTTCTTTCTTTTTATCATTCAGGTCAATCAATGCCTTTTTAATAGTGTATCTGTCAATCCTGCTCTCCAAAGCCTCCATCTGTACCACACTGAAATACATATGGCAGAGTAATCCTGCCAACGATGAGCCATGGTACAACGAGAAAACTCGCAAGGAGAAGGAGTCCTTCAAGGTATGGCTTATGGGATCCTCGTGCTACAAGTAGCATTTATATATTGTATCAAATAAGCAAAAGAAATTACAACTCACGGCAGTGTCACAAATATAGATATCCGTATATTCTGATGCCAGGGACATAGAGAGCCCTCGGACTCCAAGGATATAGTATGTGGACCGAAAGTGAAGGGTCCAGCACCAAGAAATAAACTTTAACTTTATTCTCGTATTACTGAGAGGACATGCAACAAGGCAACAAGATACAACATGTGTTGTATCTTGTTGCCGTACAAATTCCACCATAAAAACTGATGTCGACTTAGCGAAGCATCATCTAAAATCACATAATAAAAGTACTCGATAAATGTACTCTTTACATTCACCAGAGGTGCGATTGGGGAAAAACTGATCAAACCTTCTATTTTTACCTCTAGATTACCTACAAAAAATAATATTAACACTTTGATCGGTTTACCTCCAATGGCACAATACTGTTAAAGTCTGAAGGCATAATGTGAATACATTCTAATCCAAGAAACTTTTTTTTTTTCTTTTTTTTTTTTTTTTTTTAAGGGGTTGTCCCATCTCAAGGATCTTATCTATACTGGTCGCTTATGTAAATTGAAGACTTTTCCTAAATATATTGCTTTAGAAATGCTGCTTTGTTTCCCTGCTATGTGAACTTATCCTATTAATATTATAAATGTGAAAGTTTGTGAGTTTGGATGTTTGTGTGTTTGGATGTTTGTTCCTCAATCACGCAAAACCCGCTCGACCGATTTGGCTGAAATTTTCCACAAACATAGTCACTACACTCGATTGCGCAATAGGCTACTTTTCGTCACAACAGCGCACATACGTTTGTGCCAGGACCCCCACAAAACCCAAACTCACACCACCATCTCTGCAATCTCACACACTTTGGACCATAGCAAGCCACAAAATTCATATTGCCCTCTGCAGCCTAGCCCCTAACCCCACACAATCTCATATACATATACTTTACCACTTTGCCCCTCCCCTTAACGGTACTCCAGGAGGCTCTCTTTAACGCTCCGGAGCAGCCATGTTTGCCGACCCCCACTGCTCTGACAATCCGCGACACCGCCCACCCATGTCAATACCTCTAGGAAGTCTAATAAATGCAAAAAAAAAAGTTTAAAAAAAAGTAAAAAAATATAAAAACAAATAAAAAGGATTAAAAATTCAAATCACCCCCCCTTTCCCTAGAACACATAAAAGTAGTTAAAAACTGTGAAACATATACATGTTAGGTATCCCCGTGTCCGAAATCGCCCGCTCTACAAAGCTATACAAATATTTTACCTGATCGGTAAACGCCGTAGCGGGAAAAATGGTCAGAATGCCAAACCGCCGTTTTTTCACTCTTTTGATTCTGATAAAAATTTGAATAAAAAGTGATCAAAGCAATAACATTTCCCGAAAATGGTAGAACTAAAAAGTACACCCGACCCCGCAAAAAAAGACGCCCTATACATTCCCGTACACGGACGTATAAAAAAGTTACGGCTGTCGGAATATGACGACTTTAAAAAAAATAAAAAAAAAAAAGTTTTAACACAGTTTTGGATTTTTTTAAGGGGTCAAAATGTAAATAAAACCATATAAATTTGGTATCCCCGGAATCGTAACGAAACACAGAATACAGGGGACATGTCATTTTGGTTGCACAGTGAACGCCGTAAAACCAAAGCCCCTAAGAAAGTCGCAGAAATGCATTTTTTTGTCAAATCCACCCCATTCAGAATTTTTTTTCCCTGCTTCCCAGTACATTATATAGAATAATTAATGGCGGCATCATGAAGAAAAATTTGTCCCAAGAAAAATTAAGACCTCATATGACTCTGGGAGCGGAGAAATAATAAAGTTATGGGGTTTAGAAGGAGGGAAGTCAAAAATGAAAAACCAAAATCAAAAAATGCCATTGACGGGAAGGGGTTAACTTCAAATACCTCTGTCCCAAAGTCACTATGTAAAGTTTCTCACAACACCGTATATATAGCAGCTCAAATACAAAGTAACTTCAACACAAAAGTCTCACGTATTCTCTGAATTACAGAAAAAACAAGATACAAAATTAGATTTCATATCCCATCCCTTATACACAGTACGAAAACCTTACCCGCGCCTGTATATACCCACTGCTACAATCACTGCAGACGAAGTCGCGGGTACCAGCTAGTTACTCCTATTGTTTACACAGCATTTCCATAATGCCAGACCTGTGACATTGGACAGGTGTCATCACTCACTGTTCTGCCTGCAGGACAATCAGTTCAGCTAATTGCAGTTTGCTGATAAAGCTGAGTCTGTTATCTCTATATATAAACACACAGATAACACTGAGTCCATTTTCTACTTAATTTTTGTAATACTACATACTGTCCCATTCAGCAAGCTGGGGGAAAGGGGGAGAAAAATACTGGAAGTGAGAAGAAGAGACAGCAGGCAGACTGCTGAAACAGGGAGATGGGAAACCCCTTTAATGTTCCTAATGTTACGTATGTTTGAAGAGTCACATGTTAGCAGTGTATATGTGCATCAGTTAGGAAAACAGCAGTCGCAGATACACATATACCCAAGTGCTTATCTTTGCAGATTGATTCATGATTTCAGAAGGAAGGACCACTGAACTGTATGAAAGTCTTGTCAAGTTATGCAATATCTTCACAGGACATGACACTAATGTTTTTTTTTTTTCTATCCCCTTTCTTCTAGATCTTGAAGATTTTTACCGACTTCCTTTCCTTCATGGTTCTTTTTAACTTCATCATCCCTGTATCCATGTACGTCACTGTGGAAATGCAAAAGTTCTTAGGATCGTTCTTCATTTCCTGGGATAAGGAGATGTATGACGAGGAAATAAAGGAGGGCGCGTTGGTGAACACCTCTGACCTTAATGAAGAGCTTGGGCAGGTAGGTAGACATTTTGGTTATTGATGAGCGAGTAGTATTCGATCGAGTAGGTATTTGATCGAATACTACGGTGTTCTAAATACTCGTACTTGGTCGAATACCATGCGATAAAGGTAAAAGGTGTTTACTGCGTGGTATTCGACTGAGTACACATATTTCGAATATCATAGTATTCAATCGAATACCGTAGTATTTGATCAAATACCTACTCGATCGAATACTACTCGCTCATCTCTAGTTATTGGATATTTAAATACAGATTTTCATATTGTTTTTCTCTTTATATGCAATAGAGGTTGTCCAGTTTAGAAAACCTACTGTCATAGACCCTATTAGTGGATTAATTATGAGTGGATCGAACAATGTTGGGAGAAACATTGCATTCTGCTAGACCTATTGTACCCTGTATTACACAGGCAAACCTTGGATTTGAATGAGTACTATCGTGTTTCCCTGAAAATAAGTCATCCCCCGAAAGTAAGGCATGGAGGAGGTTTTGTTGAATTGGCTAATATAAGACACCCACTGAAAGTAAGACATCCCCTAAAAAACAATGCACCCGGCTGAACGCTGTGCGCGATATTCCGTGTGCACTGAAAAGCTGGCTGCTGTCTCTGCTGTGATACCGTATGTTGTATCCACTGTTCCTGCTGCTGTAGGATGAGCTGGGAGATGCCCGCTGCGCATACACTACGGTAAGCATCGTATGCGGCGGGGGGTCCACTCTCCCAGCTCATCCCACAGCAGCAGGAACAGTGGATACAACATATGGTATCAGTAGCCGGTTTTCCTGTGCACACGTAGCACTGCACACAGCGTTCAGCCGGCTGTAGTGCCCGCGATGTGAGGCTCTCCGGTGCAACCACTGGAATCCTCGCTAAGCCACGCCCACCACTTCCGCCGCCACGACCAACAGCAGCATCAGTGCTGCTACGAAAATTGGGAAAGTAAGTAGCAACTCCCCCCCCTCCTCACTTAACCTCCCGAACTACCTACAACCAACAGTCATGTTGGCGCTCCGCTAAGGAGACGTTGTCCCCCCTCCAGCCGCTCCTGCGCACAGCAAGCATATAAGACATCCCCCAAAAATAAGACATGTCATATATTTAGGACCAGAATTTAATATAAGACACTGTCTTATTTTCAGGGAAACCCGGTATGTAAAGGGGATTGCCGCGTTCTGGTGTAAACATTAAAATGGCTTAACGTATAGCCATTGTTTGTTTTATATAACCTGAGAATGAGGTGTCATATAAAAGCAAAAAATTAAAAAAAAAGTTAAATGCACACTTGGGAATGTGACTTTTATATCTAGCATATACTGCATTTGTCCTGAATGTGTCTTCAGCTAGTGATGCCTCTTTTTTTATACCTAAACTGTGATCTTGGTAACATATGAAAACTGAGAATTTCAGCTTTGGTACGACAGCAGAACTACTGTACTAGTAGGTGACATGAGAGCTGGTGCCTAGTAGGGGCCTGGAAGTGGAAGTGTAGCCGCCATTACTATCTGACTGCTGGGCCCTGCTAACTTTTATTATACAGACAAATGATCTTGGTTCCTGGGGAAAGATGTGCTTGAGTAAATGAGCGATAGAGAAAGACTAGTGTGCGTTCTCCAGATCTGTGAGAATTGCAATGGTTATGTCATATCTAATTTATGTGCAACTGAGGGAACCCAGTCTATGACACACAAACCGCAAGTGACACATTGAAAGGGGTTGTGTTGCGGAGACAACCCTTTTACCATACATTTGATAACTTACAAGACAACGCCCCGCTTTGTTTCCATAGGTGGAGTATGTGTTCACTGATAAGACTGGCACGCTCACAGAAAACTCCATGGAGTTCATTGAATGCTGCATAGATGGCTACAAATACAAGGAGACTGGAGATGGACTTACTGTGACCGATGGTCCTACTGGCTTCTATGGAAAAGCTTCTAGGGTAATGTTCTTCTATACACTGAGACTGTTGTGTTTCTTTGTTAACGGGCACAAATCGCTTAATACTGTCCCTCTCTAGCACAGGTGTAGGGCTTGTTACAGTGTATCAGAGCCTCCTAAGCAGGATTTCAGCTGCTAGTTGTAAATAGAAATGAGCGGATACTATTCGGTAACGGCAGTTTGGAATAGCACGCACCCATAGCAATGAATGGAGCTGGTCGGCAGGGGGTTAAACGGCAGGACGCCGGCCCCATCTGCGTGCTGGCCGGCTCCATTCATTGCTATGGGTGCGTGCTATTCCAAACTGCCGTTTCGAATAGTACCCGCTCATCTCTAGTTGTAAACAGTAATGTCTCCAGTCACTGATAACAAGAGGAACATTCCTTCATTGACTACCAGATACTGCTAGATATTTCATCAGTAACTGTGCCTGTTATTGCAGCTCAGTCCTGTCTATTGGAATTGTAATACCAGCCTCATCCACTACTAAAAGTAGGGCGCTAGTAAATGAGACCTGCCACTGTCACTGATGCACCATAGTCCCTTCCTATAGCTGATCCACAGAGAGTCACACCAACACTGATCTCATGTTTTTGATCTCTTCTAGGATAGGGAGGAACTGTTCCTACGAGCGCTATGTCTGTGCCATACCGTGCAGATGAAAGAAGAGTGTCAGACTGACGGACCCGCTGCCGAATCAGAGAACCATTGTTCTTACATCTCCTCTTCTCCTGATGAAATTGCTTTGGTGAATGGAGCCAAAAAGTGAGCACAAACATTTATTCTATAAACCATTGTCCTCATATTATGGTTTTCCGGGATTGAAAACTAAGATGGTGTCAGGAGGCGAGGACTTGCGACCACTGACCTGCCATCTCCCACTTTGTTCTTGTACTAGACCACACGTTGGCTTCGCTGCTCTGTTTGTATACCAAGCAAATTTTTGTGACGGAATCTGCCTCGCAAATGCCAGCTCTCCCATTCATTTTAATAGGGGTCAGGCAGATTTATTCTCCTCCAGCTGGTTGCTTTCAGTGAGAGGGGAAAAAAGTGCCATGACCTATTCCCATTCAATGGAAGGCGGAAAAAAACATGATGCAGTTTTTGCAAAAATAAAGGCAAAAAAAATGAATTGCGTTTTTCCATCTTCCATTTGTTTCCATGGGCTTTGCAAGGCAGTATTTGCCTAAATTATGATTAGAGATGAGCGAACAGTGAAATATTAGAGATTCGATATTCGTTTTGAGTAGATCCTCAATATTCGACTACTCGATCAAATATCAAATCTCATTATAGTCTATGGGAAAAAATTCGACTAATGGAGAGTCACCAAGTCCATGAGTAGCAGGGGGAGAGTGTTTAGGAGGAGCGCTGTGCAGTTAAAGCGCACGGACCCAATTATAGTCTATGGGGTCCGTGCGCTTTAACTGCACAGTGCTTGCAGTTGTGCTGATAAAAAGTAAGCTCCCTCGTAACCGCAAGCTGCCAGCTCTCCCGACTAGCAAGGACGAGCCTGCGGCAAATCAACGCTGGTTCTGCAGCAGGCTCGTCCTTGCTATTCGGGAGAGCTGGCAGCTTGCTGTTATGAGGGAGCCGACTCCTTTTCCCATAGGAATGAATTGACCAGTGTTGATTGGCCAGTGTACAGCATTCGGCCATTCAACGCTGGTCCTGCTGGATTCTCGTCTGTGAGGAGGTGGAGTCTAAAATTGGACCACAATGGAGACTGCTGTGGTCTGAACTTAGACTCCGCCTCCTCACAGACGAGCCGCCGACAGAACCAGCGTTGATTGGCCGAATGCTGTACACTGGCCAATCAACGCTGGGCTATTCATTCCTATGAGAAAAAGTAAGCTCCCTCATAACAGCAAGCTGCCAGCTCTCCCGACTAGCAAGGACGAGCCTACTGCAGAACCAGCGTTGCTTTGACGAATGCTCTACACTATATAGCACACTGTATAGCATTCGGCCAATCAACGCTGGCTCTGAATCGAATATTTACTGCGAATAGTTAGTAGTATTCGATTGAGTACGAATATTTTGAATACCGTAGTATTCGATCGAATACCTACTCAATCGAATACTACTCACTCATCTCTAATTATGATGCTTTTTTTTTCTTCTGAGATATCGCAGTACCGGGCCATGGATCACTCAGTAAAGGGCCACAACAATAGCCACTTCCAAGGAGGACGAGAAGTAGTGAGGGCGTCTCGCTCACAATGACCACTTCCGTGCCTCTTTTTCGCACCTTTTTTTCTTTTTATCTGTGTGCGCCTTTCAGGGTCCTAATGACCGATAAGCCACTTCCTTCCTCAGAAACTTCTTAACATCCCTCCAACCAATCAACGTGGGAAGATATTCTTGCATGAAACTGGTCCCCGTGCAAAAAAAAGATTGGGGACCACCGACCTAGAGATACAATCTGCTACTGGACTCCAGTGAAAGAAATGGGAGAGTACATGAGGTCCATGTGAACTTACCCTAAGACCACTCTGCTACGTCATCCTTTGCCCACTGTGTACAGTAGATGCTATACTGCTAAACAATACTCCTTTCTATATCATAGCAGTGAAGCCTTGTTGCTGGATTCCCTCATAAGTGAGAGCTGAATTCAGACGGGCCCATTGTGATCTGCTTATAGTCGGGGGAACAAGTAATTGTCAGCTGGTTGTAGGATCCCAGTTCCTACACTGCACAGTCTACATATAGAGGATACAATACAGAATCCGCACCCCATGACAGTAATGGCCCGAAGCCCCTTGCATACAGTAGTACTTACTGATACAGAGTAGAGGATCTGTATTAGGATTAACAGATTGGGATCTGTATCCATTACAGCACAGCCAGTCCCCAGAATATCTTCACCGTACGTGTTTATAGCGGACGGCTCTCTCCCATCCATCTTGTGTATTTCCAGGTGCCGTTTATTGCCTCTCCAATAAATTTTGCAGGTATAATGGGATTATGTCACATGCATTTGCAGCACTTTATCAGCGCTTCCGTAAGGTGTTAGGAGCACATGCTTCCGCTTAGTGGGATCATTCGCTCTGTCAGCAGTCCGCACAAGTGTTGTTTCTGGAACAGCTGTCTGCTTTCACAATCCGGCACACAGTCGCTCTGCTCCCACCTCTGGTTACTACAGTTCATATGAGGAGACCTCATTCTGCCGACACATATCCGTCCTCTGTTTTATAGCTCCCTCTGCTGGTAGCTTGGGAGAAGGTCACCATTCATGTAACGGTCCGTTTTATAATAACAATACATTTTACTCATATAGCGCCAACATATTCTGCAGCGCTTTACAAATCCTAGGGTTACAGTACAGACAAAAGGAGACATTACAGAGCAATAAGTCAATTCTCACTATGGGAATGAGGCCTTGATTGCGCCCGGTCTCCGTATGAGCATTTTTCGCCCTATTTATGCAAAAACTGAATGGAAACCACGCGGACCCCATTATAATCTATGGGGTGTGCGGGTTTCCTAAGGTAGTCACTTTTTATAAGAGTTAGGTTTCTGTTCAAGGAGTTCCCCAAGTGGCCCCCCAAACGGAAACCTGTACGCAGATGTGAACCAAGCATAACCTTATTAAAAAAACCGCCGCCGCACTGGCTTGTACAACTCCATCTTGCACATCTATGGCTTCTTACACTGCATTTTGTCTTTATTTCAGGTATGGATTTACATACATGGGATCAGAAAATGACTTCATGAAGGTGAAAAACCAAAAGAATGAGATGGAAATGTAAGTATATTGAGCCACGGGTACATGACATTCTCTGACGTTATCCCATAACCTTTATGAGGCAGATGTATGGAGACAAATGTGGAAGTGGAAGACGAGAAGGCAGAGATGATAAAGATGAAGTAATAATGCTAACTCTCCTCCTTTATACAAAAAAAAAACGCTTGTGTAATCTCTAGTCTGTTTGCCTGTATGGTCAGTCATTGACTAGCCAAAGGCACGTACAGCATCTTATTGCTGCTGCCACTTCATTCTGGTGACGGATGTGGAGACATTAGTCAGACCCCATATGCCTATACAGTATCATAGATGTCTTAAAGGAATTTCACAATTCAGGGATGAGGCTGGGATAGATGACGCATACTCCTACTTACCTGTCCGGGGCTCTGGTGTCTGCTGCTATTGTCCATTCCAGCGAACGCCATGAGATCTTGTACTGCAAGTGTCCGCTAAGGCCTGAGTGGTCACAGGATGGGAGTCGGTGACATATGTGAGTTGTCACATATTGGCCTCAGTGATCATACATAGGTGCACAGGAGTGTGTGTATATAGTACAAAGATTTACTATTACTACTTTACTATTGTTTCGCTTTGTTGCGCTGTTGATACTGATGCTCTTGATTTTCTTACCAGCTACCAGCTTCTTCATGTGCTGAACTTTGACCCCGTGCGGCGACGGATGAGCGTGCTTGTCAGAACACACACAGGTATCTATGGGGAATAGATAACGTCATAGTGTAGAGGGAAGTACATTACATGTGTGTTAGTAAATAGGTGTATCCCAATGATAGAACAGACCAGGAGCGTCTTCTCTCATCACTCTGCGTTGTGCTGTTCCTATGTTAAACCTATGTGTAAATAAAATGACAACTGGGCGTTACCATTCTCCATGTAAAAGGGTTAGGGGAATAGTCAGCACTGATAGGGCAGAGTCAGATTGTGCGGGGACAACACTAACCGGTAACACCACATTGCCAGGAGGAATACATATAAAATAATGGAACAATGGAATAATGAGAAATGATTCTCCAGAACTGCAATCTCATAGTAAGATCTCTGCTTGTTGTCAGTGACTGGACACAGCCTTGTTTACACCCAGTGGCAGACATGATCATGATTACGGAGTGTGAATGGTGCGATTAACCCTATAAAGCTGCCCATCCATCTTCCCGTAGCTGTCAGCCATTTACTCATTTGGCAGATCCCCGCTTCTCCTGCCTCCCCATACTGCACATTGGGTTCAGCCAGACTTCATGCGTTGTGAATGGGGAGAAGGCTGCTGTCAGATACATGTGGCGGGGGATCTCCTGCCCGGTGTCGACATTTAGACCTTCTCTTGGTCCCTCTGAAATTGGCAGATTCATCTAATGTGTATGGGATTTCAGGGTATTAGACTATTGTGGGTATTCATATGAAATACTATTCAGAATTTTGTTTTCTATGGAGACTTTGTGATAAATGTGCTTACACCAGGGCGCAGTTTCACCTTCCAGGTTACCGTCACATTGGTGATCTCTACACATTTTATTTTTTTTTTTGTTTCAGGCAAAATATTCCTTTTCTGCAAAGGAGCCGACTCTTCGGTGTTTCATAGAGTGGCCCGGGATGAGATCCAGCGCACCAAGGTTCACGTTGAGCAGAACGCCCTGGTATGTTTGACACTCTTTTCTGTGCTTGCCTGGACTGGAACATGTATAGCTATAATAGGTGTAGTAGACACATTCATACAGATCATCTGAGCTGTCACCACCAGCCGTCAATCTAGAATGTTATTTGACTTCTTTACTAATGGTAGTAAATAAAAGTCTATGAAGACAAGTTGTGACACTCTGCGCTGCAGACTACACGTTATATCATGACTTTTTGTAGTCAGTAATTCACAAGCAGATGTCCAGTGTCGTCATACACTTTTAGGAGGAATAACAGAGGGACAGCAACGTTCACGATTCTTAGAAAAGATGTTGCAGAATTATGTGGAATACAAGTATTTACTGAAACATAATGGGGATGACTCCTCTATAAGCAGCCCTGTTTGTTAACGTCACATCTTTTCTGCAGCAATGTCGCTCAGCACACGCAGGCTTTTAGAACAGTCTGTCACCTTTAGATGTAGCAGGCACTGAAGTCATATCAGTATTGGTTCCTCCTGGGACTTTCACGCCTGCATCTTCATCATTGATTTGCCACTAAGGGCTTTGATCTGCTGTGAATAGGAGGAGGCTGAAGGTGCGGGGCATGAAATAGTCATAGCTTTATGGAACATAGAACAGCGATTCTAGTGACATGTGAAAGCTAAAGGTCTCTACAAGTATCACTGTGAAAAAGCCCAAGAAATGAATATACAAACTCCTTGCAGATGGTTTTATGCCCTTGGCGGGATTTGAACACCAGGACTCCAGCGCTGCAAGGCTGCAGTGCTAACCACTGAGCCACCGTGTGGCCCCCTTTTTGAAGCGACTTTCTCCACAGCCTCAGCCATATTCTGTGTCCTGAATACCAGGGATCACTGTGCCATGGTGCTAGTGGGATCTTAAAGTGTACTTGCAATTCTAAAACTATTTTTCAGAAATGTATAGTAATGGTGAATATAAAAAACAAACATTTTAATATATCTTATTTAAAAAAAAAAAAAAACTATCTGCATCATTCCACAGTTACAAGGCTTCTTTCCTCCTCCTTATAAAGGGGCTCTATCATTGGGAAAAGTCATTTTCAACTAATCCCATCCTTGCATAGCGTTTAGAAAGTCTATTTCACACCTACCTTTAATATGTAGATTGCCTCAGTTGTTTCTGAATAAGTCTGTTTTTATTCATATGCTAATGAGCTTCCAGCCAGCACAGGAAGTTCCCAGCAGCACTCGTCTCTGCTATTATATCCTATGTGTGTGCAAACAGGAAGCTGAGTCAACATCAGCAGCAGCCTGTGCATAGGAAACAATAGCAAAGGGGGTGCACAATGCATCATGCACAAGTCTAATTAGCATATGAATAAAACGGCCTTATTCAGAAACCACTGAGGCAATCTACATACTAAAGGTAGGTGTGGAATAGACTTTCTAAAGGCTATGCATGGATGTGATTAGTTAAAAATGACCTTTCCCAATGATGCAGTCCCATTAATACTCAGACTGTTATCTCCAAGAGACCCTTATACTCCTTTTGCTAAACCTAATATATTGACTATGACTAAGAACGCTTAGTTCGAAACGCGTCAGTCTGTAACCATCACGTTTCATGTCTGAACTTTTTTCCTTGGTGCACACTCGTATTTTAATTATGGTTATTCAATAAAGAAATAAAATTTTATCTGGAAAAACAGTCTGCTGAATCGTCCTTCATTTTTTCGTTGGATATTCTCTCTAATATATTGAAGTCTATGGAGATGGAGGAGGGGGGGGGGTTAATATTATTTAATTGCCTCATTCTGTGCCGTGGTAGATTCTTATCCTGATGATACAGCAGTGTCAGATGGGTTTTCACACATACAATGTAGCAGAGTAGCCATCAGTCCCCTTTTTCCCCTCTCCTCTTCATAGACGTCTATGTAAATAGTAATTCAGCCTGATAATTAGAGAAGGAAAACTATTTATAGATATAATACAAAGTTTCTTATATTCACATGTACTATTCATGTATGATACATTTTAGGGAATGCCTCATCTGTAGATTCCATTGGCAGACTGAAGCCAACTGTAAGTAGCAGTCTGTATCCTGCTGACAGGTCTGCACATTGCTAAAAGAACTATTCTTTATAACAGTGAGATACATTGCATGCAAACCGTTCTTCACACTGTCTAATTTCTGTTTTTAGGATGGATACCGGACTCTCTGTGTGGCGTATAAAGAACTCAGCCCAGAGGAGTATGACAAAATGAACAAACAGCTGGATGAGGCAAAAATGGCTCTACAAGACCGAGAAGAGAAGTTGGCTCGAGTATTTGATGACATAGAAGATGACATGCACTTACTGGGGTCTACTGCTGTAGAAGACAGGTGAGTGGTGTGTGGTTATATTGTGCAGCCATGATGTAACGTGTTCCTACCAGCACTGCAGTCCCTTTACTTACCTGAATAGCGGGGGTCCTGAGTGATCCTGAACATCAGTAAAAAATAAGTTGTCTCACCCCTTTAAAGGGGCTCTATCAGCAAAATCATGCTGATAGAGCCCCACATATGCGTGCATAGCCTTTAAAAAGGCTATTCAGGCACTGTAAAAGTTAAATTAAACTATCCCCCCGTTTTAAAATAATAACTTAAAAAAGAATGTTCTCTACTTAAGGAACGTGCACCCTGGGCGGGCATTCAGGGTGCGCCGTCTTCTTCTTCCCCGCCTCTTCTTCCTCTGACGTCTTCGGGTCCCGTCCTCCTCAGGCGCTTGCTCGCGGACACTGATAAAAAAAAAAAAATAGCCCGCGCGTATGCGCAGTAGCACGCGGCTTCTACTACGGCTACTGCGCATGCGCCCGGGCTATTTTTTTTTTATCAGTGCCCGCGAGCAAGCGCCGGAGGAGGACGGGACCCGAAGACATCAGAGGAAGAAGAGGCGGGGAAGAAGATGAAGACACACCCAGATGCCCGCAAAGGGTGCACGTTCCGTAAGTAGAGAACATTCTTTTTTAAGTTATTATTTTAAAACGGGGGGGGGGGGGGGTAGTTTAATTTAACTTTTACAGTGCCTGAATAGCCTTTTTAAAGGCTATGCACGCATATGTGAGGCTCTATCAGCATGATTTTGCTGATAGAGCCCCTTTAAGGGTGTGCATACACATTCTTTATATTTCCTTTTAATGATTTTACAGGCAGAAAATCTATAACTTATTACTGTAGCTGGAAAATGGATGAGATTTTTTAACATGTTGGCAAAAAATATACATGAAAAATGACCAGTTGTGTGGATTTTAGATCCATTGCATATCCATATTTTTTCAGCTCAATTATCTCTGAGTGTGAATGTAGCTTTAAAGGGATCCTATCATTAAAATGTTTTTTTTTTTTTTTTCTGACTAACACGTAGGATAGCCTTAAGAAAGGCTATTCTTCTCCTACCTTTAGATGTCTTCCTTGCGCCGCCGTTCGGTAGAAAATCCCGGTTTTCTTTGGTATGCAAACGAGTTCTCTCGCAGCACTGGGGGCGGGCCCCAGCGCTCAGACAGCACTGGGGACCAATGCTACGGGAGAACTCTCCAGCAACACCTCTATCTTTTCTGGAACAGCCTCTCTCCGCGTCTTCTTCCAGCACTGGGGTCAAATTTCTACGCATGTGCAGTTGGTTCTGCCATCGGGCCTCGGGCAGAGCAGACTGCACATGTGTGTGGCCATTTTCTTGTGGCTGCTTGCTTCAGCTTACTGTGTAAGCGGCCACAAGAAAATGGCCGCGTACACCAGGCGGGCATGCGCAGTCGGCTCTGCCGAGGCCTGACGGCAGAGCCTAGAAGTTTGAAGCCAGCACTGGAAGATGATGTAGGGAGAGACCGTTGCAGAATAAGATAGAGGCGGCGCTAGAGATTTCTCTCGCAGTATTGGGAACGCCCCCAGTGCTGTGAGAGAGCTCATTTGCATACTGAAGAAAACCCGGATTTCTACCAAACAGAGGCTCAGAGAAGACATCTAAAGGTAGGAGAAGAATAGCCTTTCTTAAGGCTATTCCTACGTGTTATTGAGAAAAAATGTCATTTTGATGTTAGGATCCCTTTAAAGTGTTGCAGAATAAAATCTGATACATAGTTGCATCTAGAAATCAATACATACAATTCCTATGTAGAGAACTAGGTGTCATGGGGGGCATATGTATGTCATAGCTGCGTGTACTACAGGCTGGTGAATCAGTGTTAGGCTCTGAGTATGGGCTGGGCGCTGTAATAACCGGCTTGCACACTGTATATTTATACGGGTCAAATATTTACTTGTTCCCTTCGCTACTTAACTTGATTTATTTCTAAATAAAGTGTCGTCCTCTTCCCATAAACGCTCCCAGCTGTGCTGTACTTAAAGCTTGTTGAAAACTGGTAGATGGCACCGCCGTTATATTTAGCATCAGCCTTTCCTGCCGCACTCATTGACAACACTCAGCTTAGCTATATTGGATCACAATGCAGATCTGGTTCACAATAAATTAAGAATAGGTAATTAAATTACCTCACTCGAGGCCCCACCCTTTTGTCTCTTATCCCTGCTTTTGTATAGACCAGCCAAGAGCAGGGGGGATGTCTCTGACTACCTAAGTACAGTGTGCATGGCGTAGTCTAGGAATCTGATGTACACTTTAAAGCAGGGGTAGGGAATGTACGGCTCTCCAGCTGTTGCAAAACTACAACTCCCAGCATGCATACTGGCTCTTCTGTTCTGGGAACTCCCATGGAAGTGAATGGAGCATGATGGGAGTTGTAGTTTCACAGCAGCTGGAGAGCCGTACGTTCCCTACCCCTGCTTTAAAGTAATGGAAGCAAGAACTAAGATCTGGAGAGAGCGCACTATAGATTGTAAAGAAGGGCACCAGGTATTGTAACTATGTGTTCTGAATTTATATTACTAAATACAGTCCACCTGTAAAAATCTACATCATCCTTATAATAACAGTATATTTCCCTGCACAGCATACCCTGCAGATGCTTGGCTGGTAGACTCCTGAAACTTCTGACATCTGGAGCGGCGCAGGGTTACACCCCATGATGTCACTCCATTACAGAGCTGCTCCTGGCTGTTATAGGGATGACTAATGCACACAGTCAGGGTATATTTTTTATAGGTGCATTATGCGTTTTTGAGTAATGAGATCTGAACAAAAATAGTTGACCTGCTTTGTGTGGTTCTTAATCTTCTCCCTGACTTCAGACATTGGCTATTGGAATAAATGCTGTGCCGCAGGAGACGCTGCATTGCAAATGAGGCTTAGGAATAATGCTGAGCCCTTGGATTCACTGACTACTTAGGCACTGAGCATACAATGTATTGAATGGGTGCTGATAGTGTGCTATTCTCAAATATCATCTACATATGTATACAGTACAGACCAAAAGTTTGGACACACCTCATTCAAAGAGTTTTCTGTATTTTAATGACTATGAAAATTGTAGATTCACACTGAAGGCATCAAAACTATGAATTAACACATGTGGAATTATATACTTAGCAAAAAAGTGCGAAACAACTGAAAGTACCGTATTTTTCGGACTATAAGACGCACCCAGGTTTTAGAGGAGAAAAATAGGGAAAAAAAATTTTCAGGCAAAAAATGGTAAAATATTTAATGTATGGGAGTTGTAGTTTTGGAACAGCTGCAAGACCACATTGACAGGTGACCCTGCAGCTGTACGGGGATGTATTGGGCCTTTTTTTTTTTTTTTTGTGGGGCCAGGTGTACTTTTTAGATATACCATTTTGGGAAATGTTTATTGCTTAGATCACCTTTTATTTAATTCAGAGGCAAAACAGAGAGAAAAACCCAGCGGTTTAGCACTTTTGATTTTGACGTTCACTGTACATAAAAATATTAGTAGACAGGGCATTTTCAGACACAGGGATACCTAATGTATATGTTTCACAGTAATGTTATACTTTTATATGTATTCTAGGGAAAGGAGGTGAACTTTTATTTATTTTATTTTTTATTATATTTTTTTTAAGTGTTTATTTTTTTTTAAGTGTTTTTTTTTTTACTATTTTATTATCCCCCGCCTAGGGGGCTTGAACCTGCAATCATTTGATTGCAAGTCCCATAGACGGCAATACAAGTGTATTGCCGTCTATGGGAGATTCTATACATTACTATCGCGGAGGGTCATAGACCAGCCGCGATAGTAATATATATCTATGACAAGCCTCGGAGCCTTCATTAGCTCCCGGCTGTCATTGGAACAGGTCGGCTCCTGCGGCCTCGCTGTGCAGGAGCCGGCCTGCATCACTAAAGGTATGGGGCCGGTGGGAGGGGGCTAACTGACTGCCGGGACCTGTGGAGGAGGAGCGGATTTGCAGCATGGCCGCGCTACTGCCACCGCTGGTTTTCTTCAGCGGCAGTAGCGCGGCAATCTGCAGGCCCCGGCAGCTAAGACAGTCCCCGGCATCTGCTGTAATAGACCGGCGGATGCCGGGGAGTGTCTTAGCTGCCGGGGCCTGCAGATTGTCACACTCCTGCCGCTGAAGAAAACCAGCGGTGGCAGTAGCGCGGCCATGCTGCAAATCCGCTTCTCCCCCCCACATTCAGACTATAAGACGCACCCTCATTTTCCTCCGAAATTTTGGGGAAAAAAAGTGCGTCTTATAGTCCGAAAAATACGGTATGTCTTATATTCTAGGTTCTTCAAAGTAGCCACCTTTTGCTTTGATTCTCTCTTTGCACACTCTTAGCATTCTCTTGATGAGCTTCAAGAGAATTCCCATGTACATAATTATTTTAAAATTTGTAGATAATTAAAAGTATTAAACATTTTTGCAAATATAAGTAATGAAACATTTTGCGGAGTTCTAAAGATTTTCTCTAAATATCTTGTGATCACAGTCTGTTGCCAGTGGATATGACCATGGATGCAGGACCTTTCTAAGGTCATAAAATCTGCCATGATTTCCTTATTGTGGCCAGGATATCTTCTCACATATGTAATGTGCCTGCCTGATAACTCAGCTACAATAAGAAAATCATAGTTTCTGCATTAATTGTCATAACTAGAGATGGGCGAGTGCTATTCGAAACGGCAGATTCAAATAGTACGCTCCCATAGGAATGAATGGACCGGCCACTTTGCCCCCTGCATGCCAGCTGCTCCCATTCATTCCTATGGGAGCGTGCTATTCGAATCTGCCGTTTCGAATAGTACTCGCCCATCTCTAGTCGCAACCATTGACAACCGAACAAGATAACAGACAGAAAGTTAGAGAAAATCTTTAAAACTCTGCCGAATTTTTAATGACTTATATTTGCAAAAATGTTTAACTTTTATTTATCTACTAGAGATGAGTGAACACTGTTCAGATCAGCCGTTCCGAACAGCACGCTCCCATAGAAATACGCTGCCGGCAAAGTGTACGTGCCAGGTGCTTCCATTCATTTCTATGGGAGCGTGCTGTTCGGAACGGCTGATCTGAACGGTGTTCGCTCATCTCTATTATCTACAAATCTAGATATGATTATGTACATGGGAATACCCCTTTAAGGTAACTTATCAAGTCATGCTTTACAAAATTTTGACATCAAATAGGGATTTGCAACTTGTTGAATCTTTTTGCGCACAAACTTTTTACTATGCAGTTAATTTTGCTTTAAGAAGTTGAAGTGAAACTGAGCCTGGTTAGTCTGTTGAACTGATATGTCACATTTACCAAATGCGACTTTTGGAAAATTGCAAATATTGTTATAATCTCACTTTAGAGTGACGTAACAGCTCTGGACAGACGTCATAGACTTAAAGATCAACCAGATTTATCAACCAGTGTGTCATGTTTGATTTCACTCATATTCTTACAATGCAGACTTCAGCAAAACTGTCTTTAAAAATCCCCTTACGATAAATCTCCCCCATAACTAAGCTTTTGGAAAAGAATATAGTATAGATATTTGAGGGAATTTATGAAGCCTGGTGTTCAGTATGCCAGTCTTAGTGAAGTCCTCCAGTGGTCCTAACAGCAGCTGAATTAATAAGAGGAGGTTTTGACGCTTGGGTCAGAATGGAAATCTACACTGGGAACTGACGTAGATTTCTTATACAAGGCAGCTTTCACACGGAGTAACGCTCCGCTCATTCTGACACGTAAACATGTGTCAGAGTGACCGCTGTGGAACAGAATCCCAATGACTTCAATGGGTGCCGTCTTACGCGCGCTACACATTGAAATCAATGGGAGGCTTTTTAACCCAGTGATTTCAATGTGTAACGCGCGTACGTTGGCATCCATTGAAGTCAATGGGATTCTGTTTTACAGCGCTCACTCTGACACGTGTTTAAGTGTCAGAATGAGCGGAGTTTTCTGGCGTGTATTGTAATAAATATATCAGGCCAAAGCATCTCTTTCCTGCCTCAACAACTTTCGTAAAAAGTGGCAAGTGGGGCACAGAATGTGGGAAGTGGCAAATTATTGGTGCCAAAACAGCTGTACGCCAGTGATGCGGCACAACTATTCCCATCTATGCCAGTTTTCTGATGTTGAGGGAATAGTAAATTCCCCCAATTATGTGCCGTGACATGTCTGAGTAAAGCTGTGATGAAACCTCCAATTGTATAGTTCCAACATATAGAATATATATAATACAAAATAAGTTTGTGCCTCTGAACACAGCCTAATAAGACACAAGTACAGCAGTGGTGGCCTCTGGTGAAGTCTCGGGGGCATCTGCAGACTAGGAGCCGTATATAGTCCCCTCCAGGGTAGTGACGTGATGCTCTGCAGCTGCGTCATTCCCTCCTGAGATCCCACACAATTGCAATCCCCTACATTACCTAGAAATAGGAAACAGGCGGCCCATGTCAGCGAGCTCAGTAACTTAATACATGACAGGTTTTTTCTAAAGGGATTTTAATGACTTCAGTTTATTAGGATAAACACACTCACAACTTCAGTATATTTTCATTACAACATCTGTAAATTCCTGCCATATCTTTATTATATTTCTGCTGGCCATGGAGAGCGTTGTTTATTACGTGGTGCAACTAACAAATGGGATCTTTTCCATAAGTCAAGGGAAACCATCGTTCTCAGATGGATCCCAAATGTCTATGGCTGCTGTCCGTACACCAAGTAACATTGCAGACTGCTGACAGTCTGTAGTCAGCGGGCAATGGGCAGCCAGGGGAATTTCAGTGTCCTGTAGCTGCCAGGTTAGTACACCTGGAAATAAGCATATGTACGGTACGGTAAGATTGCAAAAAGACGTTTCTGTTTCCTCACAGTAAGCAGAAAGAGCCTTGTTTTTCATTACCACAATTCTATAAATTAAAGTGTTTTTTTTCTGTTCTTTCTTCCTTGGAACACTCTTTCTAGGCTACAAGAACAAGCTGCAGAAACCATCGAGGCGCTCCATGCGGCAGGCATGAAAGTGTGGGTGCTAACTGGAGACAAAATGGAGACCGCAAAGTCCACGTGTTACGCCTGTAGGTTGTTCCAGAACACCACGGAACTGCTGGAACTGACAACCAAAAATGTGGAGGAAAGTGAAAGGAAGGAGGATCGTCTACAAGAGCTTCTCCTGGAGTAT